>NW_015160340.1:18665-18820 GCF_001447785.1 Gekko japonicus
TCCTAGCATTACCCCCGCACCAAGCACAGAAAATTGGAGAATCTTCCATCCATATGGGGGGCTGTGATTATGTGGTTGACAATGGTGAAGATGATGCCTCCTGGCAGCCTAGGCAGTGCATCCATGGCTGTACTACTAAACAGCAGTTCATCTGG
>NW_015160340.1:19002-54096 GCF_001447785.1 Gekko japonicus
GGGGGTCCACACACCCCCACCAGCAGGGAACAGAGATTTGGAGGACCTCAGATGAGAAAGACTCCAGGAAGCATTTCCTGGAGACTTCAGGAAAAGCTTCTTTGATCTGGCCTGACTTGGCCAGTGGGTGGGTAATAGAGAAAAGATTTTTTTTAAAAAATGTTGATTTATTTTTTGGATTTTTACCCCATCCTAGAAGCAAGGAAAAAGCTTTTTTGCATGTGTGCTGAGTCCATCAGAGCAGACATAACTCTTAACTGAGGTCTGGAGGAGGCAGGCATTGCCAAGTGCTGGCCTGGACAGCACAACTCTGTAGAGATCTATAACATTCTATGCTAAGGAGCCTGTCCTATATCTAATAACAGATAGGGCATGTATGGAGGAATTGCATTTTACCCATTTCTTTTGAATCCCTTGCTCAATATGGTGCTGTGCTAAAAGTACACCTGTGAGCATTTTATTTTTAATAAATATTTTATAACTTTTGATGCTGGTAGTGGTTCTCTGTAGCTTATAAACCTCCACTGTCTTGGACACACTATTTTAAAAGGAGTGCGGGGGGGAAACACAGTCAGTTGGCAAGCAGCTATTCCTCCAAGGACGGATAAGGCAGTAAACTTTCCCCATGGTGACCAGACGCTGGGCAGTGGGAGACACAGAGGCAAGGCCTCAGAATTTGGAAGGGAGGCTGGGAGTCCTGACCCTCCCAGCAGGCAATTCCTACAGAGGTCAAGTGGCAATGACTGATTACCAGAGAGAGAGAAAAGCCTCTCCAGGGGTTGAGGAAACCTTGGAGGGCAAGGTTGAGCAGGGCCACCGGCCAGAGTGTTCCGCTACATGGACAGAAGCCTTTTCATATTTTCCAACTGTCAGAAGAACAACTGAAGGTCTTAGATGGCCTTTTAAAAAGGATTAGACCAAAAATGGTGCATCAGTGTAGCAGTGGCTAAACACTGTGATAACTCCCATATCAGTAGGCAGTATAGTGCTCCATACCAGATGGTGGCAAGGCCTAAGTGTGAGTGAGAAGAAAAAAAGCAGGTACATTTTACTGGGAGTGTAATTGTAGGTATGTTTGTGTCAAACTGAGCTCAGGCATGAATACAGCTGGGCTGATTTCGCACTAGAGCTGCCTCGTTGCGCCGCCGTTTGCCCCGGTTCTATTGGTCAATTTCACACCTGAAGCCATGCGGCTGATTTTGACCCACGGCTTCGCCCTATTTCCTCCACAGTTTCATTGATCCTAAAAAAATAGGATCACGAAACTGCGGGGGAAATCGGGTGAAGCCGTGGGTCAAAATCAACCGTGCGGCTTCGGGTGTGAAATTGACCAATAGAACCGGGGCAAACGGCGGCGCAACGAGGCAGCTCTAGTGCGAAATCAGCCAAGCTGTATTCATGCCTGAGCTCAGTTTGACACAAACATACCTACAATTACACTCCCAGTAAAATGTACCTGCTTTTTTCCTTCTCACTCACACTTAGGCCTTGCCACCATCTGGTATGGAGCACTATACTGCCTACTGATATGGGAGTTATCACAGTGTTTAGCCACTGCTACACTGATGCACCATTTTTGGTCTAATCCTTTTTAAAAGGCCATCTAAGACCTTCAGTTGTTCTTCTGACAGTTGGAAAATATGAAAAGGCTTCTGTCCATGTAGCGGAACACTCTGGCCGGTGGCCCTGCTCAACCTTGCCCTCCAAGGTTTCCTCAACCCCTGGAGAGGCTTTTCTCTCTCTCTGGTAATCAGTCATTGCCACTTGACCTCTGTAGGAATTGCCTGCTGGGAGGGTCAGGACTCCCAGCCTCCCTTCCAAATTCTGAGGCCTTGCCTCTGTGTCTCCCACTGCCCAGCGTCTGGTCACCATGGGGAAAGTTTACTGCCTTATCCGTCCTTGGAGGAATAGCTGCTTGCCAACTGACTGTGTTTCCCCCCCGCACTCCTTTTAAAATAGTGTGTCCAAGACAGTGGAGGTTTATAAGCTACAGAGAACCACTACCAGCATCAAAAGTTATAAAATATTTATTAAAAATAAAATGTTCACAGGTGTACTTTTAGCACAGCACCATATTGAGCAAGGGATTCAAAAGAAATGGGTAAAATGCAATTCCTCCATACATGCCCTATCTGTTATTAGATATAGGACAGGCTCCTTAGCATAGAATGTTATAGATCTCTACAGAGTTGCAGTCCCCTTGCAACTTCCCCCAGCTGTCCAGGCCAGCACTTGGCAATGCCTGCCTCCTCCAGACCTCAGTTAAGAGTTATGTCTGCTCTGATGGACTCAGCACACATGCAAAAAAGCTTTTTCCTTGCTTCTAGGATGGGGTAAAAATCCAAAAAATAAATCAACATTTTAAAAAAAAATCTTTTCTCTATTACCCACCCACTGGCCAAGTCAGGCCAGATCAAAGAAGCTTTTCCTGAAGTCTCCAGGAAATTCTTCCTGGAGTCTTTCTCATCTGAGGTCCTCCAAATCTCTGTTCCCTGCTGGTGGGGGTGTGTGGACCCCCCTATTGTCTCTAGCTAGACCTAGTAGCATTTCTTAAGAGATAGCTGAGGTGAGGCTGGAAAGCCATTGAACTGACTTCCCCCTTCCTGCCTGTTCTCTGCCCAGAGACCAAAACCTTTAACACCTCCCAGTAAAGGTTTTTCTCAGGTCAGACCTCTACCCCAAAAATGCATTTCTTCACAGTCCAGATGAACTGCTGTTTAGTAGTACAGCCATGGATGCACTGCCTAGGCTGCCGGGAGGCATCATCTTCACCATTGTCAACCACATAATCACAGCCCCCCATATGGGTGGAAGATTCTCCAATGTTCTGTGATTGGTGCGGGGGTAATGCTAGGAACTGCTGCAACCACTCAGACAAGAGAATGCCTAGAAGGTGACTTGGTCAGTGGCCATCACCACATTTGGTCCTAGTGGCCTTAGGTGGCTTTCAAAAAAAGGCTAGACACGTTTGTGGAGGACAGGTCTATCGATAGCTCAACAAAGGTTACTTAATGAAGAACATGCTCAGCACAAAAGGCATTAAAACCCTTTAGGGGCTGGAACTACCCTGTCTCAGCAGGTTTCCACCTGTTCTTTATTTTTCTAACCCTCCTTTTAAAAAAGCCATGTTATCGTTAACGTATAAAAAGCCATGGTATCGCTAACGTATACGAAACACAGCCCATTAAGCTTTCTCAATGGCCTACTTTACCGCTTAGTACACTGTACGGCTTTGTTGATCTTGTGACTAATTGAAAAGGGAGCGCAACAAAGTCATGCCTTCAGACTCAAGGCCCAGACAACTGAGCCCCGCCCAAGCCAAGGAACAAGGGAATTACCTGTCACTATTTTGCTGGAGGGATAAAAAAGTAGAGTGTAGTTTTTTTAAAAAAGCACTTTGAAACATAAGGTTGCCAAACTCCAGGTGAGGCCTAGAGAACTCCCCGATTTACAGTTGACCTCCAGACAACAGAGATCAGTTCCCCTGGAGAAAATGGCTATTCTGGAGGGTGGACTCTATGGCAATATACCCTGTTGAGCTCCCTCCCCAAACCCTGCCCTCCCCAAGCTCCACCCCCAAAACCTCAAGGAATTTCCCACTTGACAACCCTAAAACAGCAGAGCCTTTAACACATTTCATTTAAAGCCAGTACTGAAAGGCAATATTGGAGGAAGAAAGCTCCTTCACGAACGTCCAAAGTGGAGATCGCCACGGGATCGCACAACCAACAGCAATTGGTACTGGATCTCTCCAAAATGAGAAGTCCCACTAATACCATCAGACAGGATTAGATACACTTGGGAGGGAGGCGGCGGTTGGTCATGTGGTTTCTTGGAACAGAGAGAGAGAGAGAGAGAGAGAGAGAGAGAGAGAGAGCGTTGGTGAGCATAACGGAAGAGAACCTCTAGGGGGCGGGGCAGTCACGTGGTGAAGCCCCGCCCCCTTCTTTACCCCGCCCTCTGCTTCAATCCTCATTCCGTTTGGGAATGAGGATGAAGCAGGAGGGTAAGTAGCCGGGCCTTCTGACACACTTCCGGTGATGTCAGGGGGTGTGGCCTTCTGTCACTTCCGGTGATGTCAGGGGGCGTGGCATATGCAAATAAGTTATGCTAATGAGTTATGCTAATGAGCTCCGGCAGCTCTTTTTCTACAACAAGACCCCTGCTTGGGAGGGAGGCGGCGGTTGGTCATGTGGTTTCTTGGAACAGAGAGAGAGAGAGAGAGAGAGAGAGAGAGAGTGCATTGGTTAGCATAAGTCACTTATGGGGGGGGGATGGCAGTTAAGGTGAAGAAAGAGGAGGCGTGGTGTTTTTTCCCTTCCACCTCCTCCAGTTTGGTGTCGTGGTTAAGTGCATGGACTCTAATCTGGGAGAACCGGGTTTGATTCCCCACTCCTCCACTTGCACCTGGCTGGGTGACCTTGGGCAAGCTGTAGTTCTGATAAGAGCTGTTCTTGAAAAAGAGCAGTTCCTGTCAGAGCTCTCTCAGCCCCACCTACCTCACAGGGTGTCTGTTGTGGGGAGGGGAAGGGAAAGGAGTTTGTAAGCCGAGTGAAAAGTGCCACCATGAATATAATGTATTTTTTGTCTGTGTTCCCAGCATCTCTGAATAAAAAGTATTGTCCCAGAAATTATTACAACCCAAAAAGTTGCCTGCTAAATATGTTAAGACTTTTTAAAAAGTGACCATGAGACCTTAAAACAGGGGTGTCAAACATAAGGCTCGGAGGCCAGAACTGGCCCATCCAGAGCTGTTACCCAGCCTTCAAGCAGCTGGTATGTGTGGAAATGTAAGGTCCTCCCCCTTTTGTGGTATCCCTTGGAAAAAACCTAGTCTTGCATATGATTAAATATATTTACTGGGGCTTTTGTGGGGTCCCCAGTAAATAAATTGCTCTCACTGTTAGGAATCAATTGCTTTTGTTTGTATTTTGAGTAAATAATGATATCGTTTAGTGGGTTTGTCTGTTCCCTTTATAAGGTTTATACCTCTGGTACTTGGCGTTACATTTTATGGCACACATGACCCGGCCCAACAAAGTGACGTTTATGTCAGATCCAGCCCTTGTAACAAATAAGTCTGACACCTCTTTAACACAAAATATGTACTGGCAAAAACATTGTGGGAATGATGAGTAATTGTGTAGCAGTTCATGGCATTGTTCTTTATGATCTCTACAAGCTCCCTGTCAAGATCTTCCTTCCCTCTTCCCTTCAACCTTTCTTCCAGTTTCTTATTAAGAGGTACCTGCTTCTGTCTCCAGATCTTGTTTCCTTTTCTCTTCTCATCTCCACAGCTTTGTCCACTTGCATTTGCTCTGCAGTAGTGTCGGCTGCTGAGAAATCTTTTAGGGCCCCGGTCACACGGTTTCGGGGGGGAATGCTGGGGAACGCAGTTCCCCCGGGTGAGGTATGGGGGGCGGGGAACATGACGAAGCCCCGCCCCTGCATCCGGCCGCCCCGCTTCCGGCCCTCATTCAGCCAGGAGGAGGCAGGAGAAGAGGGAGGGTAAGTTGCTTCCTCCCTGCCTCTCCCCACCCCTGCCTGCCTGGGGCCAGGGAGGGCCTTCGTGGGGCTTCCTTGCACTCCCGCCGGCCTTGCAGGTCCACCGCCAGGGCCCTCATGGGGCTCGGCAGTGGAGCTGCAAGGCCGGCGGTGGCGGCCGGGACCGTTGGGGGCGTGGTGTGTGGCCATATGACACATTTCCGGTGATGTCAGGGGGTGTGGCCTTATGACACACTTCCGGTGATGTCAGGGGTGTGGCATATGCTAATGAGTTATGCTAATGAGTCCCCCTAGCTCTTTTTCTACGAAAGGTCCCCTGGGTCTCATAGACAGAATGGTGCTTATCATCAATAAACCCAAGATCTTAGTGGCTGAAGCCATTTCAGTTGCACCTTCACAGTGCCTCAACTTATAACTACTTATTTATATAGATATCTATACCCCACTTATAACTACTCATTTATGTAGATATTTATATCCCACTTTTTTCTGCACTTCAGACCCAAAGCAATATTCTCCCCTTTATTTTATCCTAGAAAGAGAGTAAATGGCCCAAGGTCATCTAGCAATCTTCCATGGCAGAGTAGGGATTTGAACCTAGGTCCCCCAAGTCCTAGTCCAGAACTCTAACCACTTTGCCAAACTGGTTCTTGGGATCTATAATTAACAGTATTAAGATTTTTATTTGCCATTAAAAATGAGCAGTTGAATTCCTCCTCTGGTCTCCCAATAGAAAAAGAGAGAGAGAAACACAAAATGGTAATAGGGGAAAAGTAAAAGCAAAATCCAGCCAAGAGGAATCTAGATAATACAGTCTTGATTGGAAAGGTATTATATTGCATTATATCTGTGAAGGTATCAGGCCAATTATAAAGTAATATTTCTTCCTTGGCACAAAGATCCAGCATATCACTAACCCAGAGGACCACTAAGGGGCCTATGTGAGACTTCTAGTATTTCAGGATAATCCTATTGGCCATCAAAATGGGTCCATGACTCCAAAGCATATTATATTTATGGATTACCCTAAATTTCTGTCCCATGATCAAAATATTAAAAGGATTTGGTGAAGAAACGATTAATCCCAGCTTTCATATCTTGCCAATATGTACAACTGTAGGACATTTTGAAAAGCACAGCAGGCTTCAGGAAAGAGCTTTGGCAAGATCAAGATGCAAGGCTGAAGCAAGGCAAGAGTAAGTCAAGGGGCACCAGGGCACGTAGACAAGAAGTCTATAGACAGATAGATGGGAATTCATGGGGTGTAGGGGGACTCAGTGAGGGTGCAGCAGTGCAAACGGAAGAAGAAGAAGAGGAGGAGGAGATTGGATTTATACCCCGCCCTTCACTACCTGAAGGAATCTCAGAGCGGCTTACAAACTCCTTTCCCTCCCCCTCCCCACAACAGACACCCTGTGAGGTAGGCGGGGCTGAGAGAGCTCTTGACAGAAACTGCTCTTTTTCAAGGACAGCTGTGCCAGAACTATGGCTTGCCCAAGGTCATCCAGCAGGTTTAAGTGGAGGAGTGGGGAATCAAACCCGGTTCTCCCAGATTAGAGTCCGCGCACTTAACCACTACACCAAACTGGCTCTCAAGAGAAGAGGAAGAGAAGTCCAGGTAAGCACAAGAAGATGCAGTCTCCAGCGGGGCACAGTAAATCTATATATCTAATAGCCAAGTGTGGGCCGATCTGCTAGGGCTGCCAGGTCTGAGTTGGAAAATACCTGGAGACTTTGGGGGTGGAACCAGGAGAGGGCGCGGTTTGAGGAGGAGAGGGGCCTCAGCATGGTACAATGCCATGGAATCCACCCTTCAAAGCAGCCATTTTCTCCAGGGGAGCTTGTCTCTGTCAGCTGGAGATCAGTTGTAAAAGCGGGATATCTCCAGGCCCCACCTGGAGGCTGGCAACCCTATGATATGCAGATATCTTAAATCTAGGAGGAGTCTCAGAGCGGTTTATAATCTCCTTTCCCTTCCCTTCCCCACAACAAACACCCTGTGAGGTAGGTGGGGACAATCAGAGAAGTGACTTTAGCCTGCCTCTGCCTCCCGGCCCTGGTATTCTTTGGAGGTTTTCCATCCAAATACTTGCCCAGGTCGGCCCTGCTTAGCTTTCGAGATTGCTTGGGCTATCCAGGTCAAGGTGAAACATCCATGGAAGTTTGAGGAAAATTTAGATAGTTTCTGTAGTGAACCTTCTCAGCATTCTTAGATTACTACAAAAATGCTACTTAAAGGACACTTTCAGTTGAATGTGTGGCATCTTTCAGCAAAACATCTGGGTCACATTGAGGGAAAGATAAAAGAGTTTTGCTAGCAGAATTTATTGTGTGTGTCTAACACTGCATATCCTTATTGTGGAAAATGTACTGCCACTAGCTTATATCAGCATCCTGGACCCCTTTGCCTTTGTCGAGGCGTCTGGAAACCTAGGGCGATTTCTCACTAGAGCTGCCTCGCAGCGCAGCTGCCGTTTGCCTCGACACAAATATGTAAATTTCACACCTGAGATTGCGGGGCTGCATTTGACCCGCGGCTTCACCCGATTTCCTCTGCAGTTTCGTGATCCTCAAAAACCAGGATCACGAAACTGCGGAGGAAATCGGGCAAAGCTGCGAGTCAAATGCAGCCCCGCAATCTCAGGTGTGAAATTTACATATTTGTGTCGAGGCAAACGGCAGCTGCGCTGCGAGGCAGATCTAGTGAGAAATCGCCCCTAGAATCAGTGAGAACACAGCAACCAATTTGTCCCTCCACTGCCTGGAAGAGCTCTGATACAAAGCAGTTTGTTTCTGAAAGGTGGTGGGGTAGAGAGCGTTTCAGGAGAAGATCGTTCATGAATGATAGAAAGCAGCAGGGGTCATTTCCTGCAGGAGCTCACAGGAGCGGAGCTCTGGCAGTAAAGAGCCCAGGGGGTGGGCACATGCAACAAGCCCCCCCGCTCCCTCCCCAATAGCTAGAAATCCAAAACAGTCCAGTGGAGCCTGAGTGGTGGGTGCTGCCTTCTGACACACTTCCAGTGATGTCAGGGAGTGTGGCATATGCAAATAAGTTATACTAATGAGTTATGCTAATGAGCTCCTGCACCTCTTTTTCCATGAAATGACCCCTGGAAAGCAGGTTCTGTGATTCAGCATGAGAAACTGGAAACACAAGTGACAAGGTGGGAAAAAAACACCTTCAAAAATACAAGGCGTATTGACACAAAACATCCTGAAAGTATAAACATGACTACAGCTAGATAATCCTTGTATGGAAAGCTAACCCCTACCCCAAACAATGGTAGCAATGGTTGGGACAGAGATCATAGCTCTGTAAGAGGATATGTGTTGCATACAGAGCTCCCCAGGTTTGTTCCCAGTTTGGTATAGTGGTTAAGAGCGACAGACTCTAATCTGGAGAGCTGGGTTTGATTCCTCACTCCTCCACATGCAGTTGCTGGAGTGACCTTGAGTTACTGGCAGTTCTTGCAGAGCTGTTCTCTCAAGAACAGTTCTCTCAGAGCTCTCTCAGCCACACCTACCTTGGGCAAGCCATAGTTTTGTCAGAGCTTGTAACAATTCCTTGGTTTTTTTTGTGTGTGTCTCTTTAAAAGTTTGGTTGCATGGCTGTGGTAAGTAGACTAGAGTGGTTGAGAGAAGCAAGTGTGGTATGATTGGTGGTTAACAGAGAGTGGGAGGGGTTTTGGAAGTGAAAATGAGTGGATGAGTATGTATGTCAGTCAGGAGTGACAGTTACAGGTTTCTCAGTTGATAAGTTCAGTTAGTTCTGTGTGTGAGGGAAGTGAGAAGCAGTCCTGTGTGGAATAAGTTAGTTCAGTGAGAAACAGAAGGAAGGCTGAGAGAATAGGAGAAAATAAATGTAAGTAATTGAAGACAAGTTATAGGAAAGTCTGTATGTCCTGGAGAGAAACAGTGAACATATATGACCTTGAGTTAAAGTGTTACAAAGTTATTACACAGTAATAGTTACATTGTTCTACCCTTTTATTTATTAATTATTTCAATAAATCCTCTTTTATTCAAGTATACCAAATCTGAAAGAAATATTTTTATTTATTTATTTATTTTTGGGATTTATATCCCGCCCTATCCAACAGCTCAGGGCGGCTAACTTCCTCAGGACCACATAGTTCCTCGTAAGCCTTGACCTCGGTCTACCTAACCAGTAAGAGCAGAAGTAAAAGTATAAAGGTTTGGAAATCCTTAAAATTTCCTGGTGGCAGCCGTCTATACCCAGTAGAACAAAATAAAAAGAACACTTTTAAAGGGAACCCAGTCCTCTCCAATAAGGAGGTCCTCACAGAGCTGTTCTTGAAAAAGAGCAGTTTCTGTCAGAGCTCTCTCAGCCCCACCTACCTCACAGGGTGTCTGTTGTGGAAGAGGAAGGGAAGGAGATTGTAAGACACTCTGGGACTCCGAGTGAAAGGTGGGGTATAAATCCAACTCCAACTCCTCCTCCTCCTCTTCTTATTCTTCCCACGTGCTTAAAAGACAAGTTGCAGCCACCTGTTTGTTTCTCTGGCTACATCTGCTTGCGCTTTGAGAAGAGAGCTAGGAAACAACCCACTTCAAGGCTCTGCTGAGTGGCTGTCAGTCTGAGAATGCAGGAGTGGGCGAGATGAATATATGCCCCAATCCAGTAAATAGGTGGCTTCATGTGTTCAGATGTTCCATTTGCCATTTGACAGGATTCAGTAGGGATGGAAACAAAACTGGTCCTGATTTACAGGAGTGACTTTTGGAAAACAAAATCATTGCCTATAAAAAAAAATCCCACAGCTTATTCAAGGATGGTTAATGGACCATTAACATCTGACAGATATGGGAATTGATGGTTGTTCTCTTTTTTAAGTGCAACAGAGAGCAGGGTTTCTAGAGACTATGAAAGTGCTGTGTGTCAACAAAACAGTTCATCTGTTACTGGTGAAAGAGACGATAGAGATGGCGAAATTCAATAGCAAAATTCCCAGGAAAGTGATGTACAAATTTCACTTCTTCCCCCTTTCCACATGGCAAAAGTGGACACGAATGTACACATCCTACTATAGAGTTTTGTAAATGAACTCGAAGAAAAGCAAATCAATTGAATATAAAACTACCATCTATTTCAGAAAGTGCTTTATCTGAATTTGGTGTAGTGGTTAAGAGTGGCGGACTCTAACCTGGGAGAACCAGGTTTGATTCCCCACTCCTCCACATGCAGCCAGCTGGGTGACCTTGGGTCAGTCACAGTTCTCTTGGAGCTGTTCTCTCAAGAGCAGTTCTCAGAGCTCTCTCAGCCCTGCCTACCTCACAGGGTGTCTGTTGTGGGGAGGGGAAGGGAAAAGAGATTGTAAACCACTCTGAGTGAAGGGTGGGGTATAAATCTTATTCATATGTCAGTTACTAACATCCACTAGGGTGTAGAAGAGTGGTCTCCCATCTGATGACCATCTCTCACACATGTTTATCCTGCCTTTTTTTTTTTAAAGGAGTTCATTGCTGTCCCCTCCTCATTTTAATCTCACAGTAATCCTGTGAGGCAAGTTAGGGTACAGAATCATTAAGTGAGCTTCATGGTAGAGTTAGAAACACACACCCCCGATCCTAATCCCCCCCTCAGCCCAAATATTCCTCCTCATTATTTGTATATAAAAGCACCTTTTCCTGTAAAGCACCTTGGTAAAAAAAAAAAACAACACCAGGGTCTTCAGGAGCTTGGGTGCTAAAAGGCTTCTCTGAGAAGACATGCTTCCCAGGCAGTGCCCCCAAATCACCACACATTTCCCACGCCAGAGCTGACAAACTGCACTGTAGAGTCAGGGGGCTGGCTGCACAGAGTTTTTTTAATTGTGTGACACCACCTTTTAACTCATTAGACAGAAGCAACAGATAGTGGAAAATATTTATTTCGTTTACCGCATTTGTGGCCCGTCTTTCTCACTCAGACTCAAGGTGGGATTACACAGAGTCAATACGATGGACAGGGTGGGTGTTCCATAAACAATACAATAGGATTAGGGCTGTAGAACCAACCAGAAGTCTAAAAAGAGGACTGCAGTGAATCCTAAGTATGAACATGAACAAATTCAATGATGCAAAAATTTCACAGTGGGACCTAGTTCTAGCAAGTCAAACACAGTAATCTAGACCACAGTCCCTAATAATTTTTCTACATAACTTTGTGAATCTTATACTTGATTGCCTGCATAGAAAAGCCCTCTTGAATAATTGGGTTTTGCATTGTTTGTCGGAAGCCAGGATAGCAAGAGCCTCCTGACCTCCTCAAGGAAGGCTTCAAAAGGGAATTAGATAAGTATATGGAGCAGAGGTCCATCAGTGGCTATTAGCCAAAAGGTATAGATAGGGACTCTAGGGCAAGTGATGCTCTGTCATCTTGGTGCTTGGGGGGGTCAACAGTGGGAGGGCTTCTAATGTCCTGGCCCCACTGGGGGACTTCCTGATGGCACTGGTATTTCTGGCCATTGTGTGATACAGAGTGTTGGACTGGATGGGCCTTTGGACTGATCCAACATTGGCATCTCTTATGTTCTTATGTTCTTATGAAGCCATTCCATAAGGTGGATAGGGGACCACAGCAGAGAAGGCAGGTGTATGGGCTTTATATCATCTGGAAGAACGTGTTTAGAGATAAAGCCTGTGACGATATAAAGTTCATAGGAGCAGGGGTCATTTCCTGCAGGAGCGCACAGGAGCAGAGCAGTAAAGAGCCCAGGGGGCGAGCACATGCAACAAGCCCTGCTCCCTGCTCCCAGCAGCCCTCAGTCAGAGCAAGAAGCAGCCAGGTAAGCTGCAGAGCTCCCCCCGGCCCCCCAGTCCAAAACAGTCCAGTGGCACCTTTAAGACCAAGTTTTATTCAGGTACAAGCTCTCCCTCCTCTGTGAGGACAGATCTGCACGTTCTCCCCCCCCCCAATAGCTAGCAATCCAAAACAGTCCGGTGGAGCCTGAGCAGTGGGTGTTGCCTCCTGACACACTTCCAGTGATGTCAGGGTGTGTGGCATATGCAAATAAGTTATGCTAATTAGTTATGCTAATGAGCTCCTGCACCTCTTTTTCTACGAAATGACCCCTTCATAGGAGTAACAAAAGCAACAGCAATTATGAACTGGAGCCAGTGTGGGTGAATGACAGTTCTAGGCTTTGCAAATATAATGGCAGAACAGTCATTCTCTGTTTTTTTTCTGTCTTGGCAAAATGTCCAGTATGATTTTCTAGCTCAGATGAGGCTGTTTGTTGCAGTGCAATTTTAGCACAGTTACACCATTCTAAGTGCCCTGGAGCCGACCACCTTAGAAGGACCGTGTAGAACTGCACTGTTAAATCACCTGACACATTTGTAAACATTGTCTCTTATTACGATGACACCAAACCCTAAATATGTTATTTGATCCCCAGAAAAAAAGACTATTGGGGATTGTATTCTCCCCCACAGGTGCAGTTGTGACATGGAAGGGGTCAGTGGCGATATGTTCCTCTTTGGGTGCGGCTTGCTTTAAACAGACGGGAAATGGCAAGGACCGTAATCTTTTTGACTCCCAGAAAAGCTTTCATAAGGCTGTATTTCCAGACAATATCATCTGCTGCTGTAAAGGGGGAGGGTTGTTGTTGTTTTTAAAGATCCCAAGTAATTAGTGGTTTTGTCTCTGGACAAGCCCCAACAGAAGACACTGTCCATTACCTTCTCTGTAGTGGACTGTGTAATCAACCAAGAATTAGATTCCTGTCTTTCAGTTTAAATAATGATGTGATTAGGAATGGCATGGGGGAAATGGAGCTATTAGCAGACTGAGATTGTTTCACAATTTACAGGGCAATCATATTCAGAAACACTCCAGTCTGAAATCAGTGAGCTTAGGCTGGAGTAACTCTGGAACTAAAAATGATTGTCCAAAATTTATTCTAAAGATTGCCATATCTATAACTATAATGGCAATCCTTGATTCACCACAGACTTAATGATCATTTTGTATTTGTTTTTCATCCATGCTTTACTAAGTACTGCGTTGTATTTTATTTTAATCTTCAATAAACAGTTTAATATTTTTTTAAAAAAAGATTGCCATATCTGAGCACGGGATATGTAAGCCAGTGGTGGGAAGCACAGCATGCAGGAACATGGCCAGAACGGTGTCGGTATCTGCTGTGAATCACAAAGGACTCATTGAATAAGGTCATGCACTTCATAAAATCACTATCTCCCTTTTCTGGTGTTACGTTTATGGCACTCCTTCCTTGTGGCACCTCTGGGTGATGTCCTTGCGCAGGGCGTGGCAAGCCTCTTCAGGGGTGGGCTCCCCCCGCCGGGCTGGTTGATTGAGAGTCCCAAAGTCGGGGGGGAACCCATCCCCCTTACGGGATTGGCAACCCTATCCCTCTCTGAAAGGCCAAAGTAACCCTATTCCCCTGCCTTTTACTGATAGAACCAAGCTTGGGGTGCGATCACACGCAGAATTAGCCGTGCCATAGGTGCGAATGCCGGGTGGATTTTAAGGACGCAATCACATGAGAACATCTGCCAGGCGTCCCGCACCCGTTGGCAACCCATGCTGCTCTGCCGCAGAAGCAGAGTAAAAAAACACTAGGGGAAATCCAGTAGCAAATGGTTTGCTACGGGCCAGGAACGGACTTTTCCCTGTGTGGTCGCGCTAGCGCGCTCTCATGGCATTGGGACGGTCTGATCGGGCCATCTCGACTCCATGCCGTTGTTTTTTTTTTCCTGTTTCAGTGTGTGCATCATTGCACACTGCACAGGGAACACTTAGTGCGGAGATGCGATTCATCGATCCCCTGTTGAAGCGCAATGGTAACACGTGGCAAAAACCCCACCCGATTCACCCATGGGTGCGTCTGATCACACAGTGGCGGGCTGCCCCCGCAGCTCCCAGGGACTGTGTGATCGCACAACTGCGGGTCAAATTGCAACGGAGCAAATTGCCTCGCTTCCCCTCCCTCGCGTTATGTCACGCGTGTGACCGCCACCCTGGAATATTATGGTTGGCTAGCAACAGCCACTGCGAGAATCCTTTTCTAAAGCTACAGGTGCTCCTTTTACCATTTTCGGCTTTTTAAAGCTGCCTAGTGTATCTTTTTTTTTAGATTTCACATTTTCCTGCAAGCCTAAGTGCGGCTTGTTTTAAACAGACGGGAAATGGCAAGGACCGTAATCTTTTTGACTCTTAGAAAAGCTTTCATAAGGCTGTATTTCCAGACAATATCATCTGCTGCTGTAAAGGGGGAGGGTTGTTGTTGTTTTTAAAGATCCCAAGTAATTAGTGGTTTTGTCTCTGGACAAGCCCCAACAGAAGACACTGTCCATTACCTTCTCTGTAGTGGACTGTGTAATCAACCAAGAATTAGATTCCTGTCTTTCAGTTTAAATAATGATGTGATTAGGAATGGCATGGGGGAAATGGAGCTATTAGCAGACTGAGATTGTTTCACAATTTACAGGGCAATCATATTCAGAAACACTCCAGTCTGAAATCAGTGAGCTTAGGCTGGAGTAACTCTGGAACTAAAAATGATTGTCCAAAATTTATTCTAAAGATTGCCATATCTATAACTATAATGGCAATCCTTGATTCACCACAGACTTAATGATCATTTTGTAATTGTTTTTCATCCATGCTTTACTAAGTACTGCGTTGTATTTTATTTTAATCTTCAATAAACAGTTTAATTAAAAAAAAAAAAAGATTGCCATATCTGAGCACGGGATATGTAAGCCAGTGGTGGGAAGCACAGCATGCAGGAACATGGCCAGAACGGTGTCTGTATCTGCTGTGAATACAAAGGACTCTTTGAATAAGGTCATGCACTTCATAAAATCACTATCTCCCTTTTCTGGTGTTACGTTTATGGCACTCCTTCCTTGTGGCACCTCTGGGTGATGTCCTTGCGCAGGGCGTGGCAAGCCTCTTCAGGGGTGGGCTCCCCCCGCCGGGCTGGTTGATTGAGAGTCCCAAAGTCGGGGGGGAACCCATCCCCCTTACGGGATTGGCAACCCTATCCCTCTCTGAAAGGCCAAAGTAACCCTATTCCCCTGCCTTTTACTGACAGAACCAAGCTTGGGATGTGATCACACGCAGAATTAGCCGTGCCATAGGTGCGAATGCCGGGTGGATTTTAAGGACGCAATCACATGAGAACATCTGCCAGGCGTCCCGCACCCGTTGGCAACCCATGCTGCTCTGCCGCAGAAGCAGAGTAAAAAAACACTAGGGGAAATCCAGTAGCAAATGGTTTGCTACGGGCCAGGAACGGACTTTTCCCTGTGTGGTCGCGCTAGCGCGCTCTCATGGCATTGGGACGGTCTGATCGGGCCATCTCGACTCCATGCCGTTGTTTTTTTTTTCCTGTTTCAGTGTGTGCATCATTGCACACTGCACAGGGACCACTTAGTGCGGAGATGTGATTCATCGATCCCCTGTTGAAGCGCAATGGTAACACGTGGCAAAAAACCACCCGCTTCACCCACGGGTGCGTCTGATCACACAGTGCGGAATTTTCCCTGTGTGGTCGCGCCAGCGCACTCTCATGGCATTGGGACGGTCTGATAGGGCCATCTCAACTCCATGCTGTTGTTTTTTCAGTGTGTGCATCATTGCACACTGCACAGGGACCACTTAGTGCGGAGATGTGATTCATCGATCCCCTGTTGAAGCGCAATGGTAACACGTGGCAAAAACCCCACCCGATTCACCCATGGGTGCGTCTGATCACACAGTGGCGGGCTGCCCCCGCAGCTCCCAGGGACTGTGTGATCGCGCAACTGCGGGTCAAATTGCAACGGAGCAAATTGCCTCGCTTCCCCTCCCTCGCGTTATGTCACGCGTGTGACCGCCACCCTGGAATATTATGGTTGGCTAGCAACAGCCACTGCGAGAATCCTTTTCTAAAGCTACAGGTGCTCCTTTTACCATTTTCGGCTTTTTAAAGCTGCCTAGTGTATCTTTTTTTAAAAAATTCACATTTTCCTTCAAGCCTAAGGGGCCCTTTTCTGGTCTGTAGAAAGACCTTTCTTGCCCATTCACAGCTCCAGTCACCAGATTTCAGTACCCAAAGATATCCTGACTTCACTACAGGAATATAAGACTGCTACTGTATATGGAGGAGGAAATGGGAATGATGGATAACATGGGCAGGAAGTCCAGTGTGCATGCTTTCCGGTATAAGTAACATCCCTGTGTTGTGATCTCCTGCCGTTTCTGTGCTTACACTTATGCACTACATCCAACTTTCCCATATTCCTTTTGTGCATGAAAACCTATTCAAATGAATGGAAATTGGGTATCAGCAGTGCTTCCCCCCATGTGTATATTGCTCTAGGAAAACACACACACACACACACAACTCCAGCTGGTCATTATAATTTTGAATAAACACTGCTGTTCAGCATTTTTAAATGATCTATTTAAAAAAGATTAAAGCAATTCTCATAGCTTTGGGACATGATAACAAACACTAGAGACTCCAGAACTCTGTGTGTGTGTGTTTGTAATTACTGAAGGCACATTTTTTGATGGTTGTTTTCCAAACATCAGTAATTGGTGTTCTTCAGCACCCATATGGCACACTAATGGAAAGCGCAAAAGTACTTTTGCCATTTGATATGCCACTGTGTCAAACTGTACAGTCCTCAAAAAATCACAACTTGAACGTGATTATTACTTTCCATGACAATTTTCTACAAGGACATTTTTCTATTCTGTTCAACAAATACCAAGAAGTCTTTCTAGACCTTGAAGAACCTTAAAGGATAGCAACTTGCATTGTGTTGTACAATATAACAAAACTGTTTTACTCTTGTCTCATCTGAAGTTCTCTGTGCATAATTTAAATTATTGAGATGAGTGCAATTGCTATATATTTAATTATTAAAATTGAATAAGAATGGTTTAAAGGTTATTTAAATGGCTTACTTTTTCAAAACCTAGATATATTTTTTCAGGGTAAATTTTTCTGATGTGTGAAATTGCCAGTACCCCCAGCTTGTACTGTAAACTATAATGGGGGAGGGAGTTAGACACATCACATCCAAGTTTAAGACTAGGGAATGTGAATAAAAATCTCTCTCTTGGCCATCCCCTTCTGATAAAACATCTGTATCTTCAGCAATGGGCATTCCTTGTTGGTTATCCCTCGCATCTGGTATTCAGAGGTATACTATCTCTGTTGAGGGCAGTTCCATTCAGCTGTCATAGTTAACAGTGGTTGAAACATCTACTCCCTATGGTTGTAATCCTTTTAAAGCCAGCAGCCCTCAGTACCACTTAATTATAATCCCCCCCTCCCCGGTCTTTGTTTGTAGGTGATTCTCCGTTGTTTTAGCAAACCCATGCTGGAATAGAAATTCCCCTCTGCATTGCATGCCGCTTTCACTTTCTTTGATCATCGGGTTTTATGGTACCTTCTGCATAGATTTATGGCCATTTTAAGGCCATTCAGGAGTGACTTTGCAGGCAGTATGGTGTTGGCCCAGGGTATTTGAATGTGGTTTTGAGCTGCACCTTTTCCTCAGTGGCTGATTCTGCATTGGCTTTTCCCTCCGTTGTTTTATGAAACCCATGTTGGAACAGAAATTCCCCTCTGCATTGCATGCCGCTTTGACTTTCTCTGATCATCGACTTTTATTGTACCTTCTGCATAGATTTATGGCCATTTTATGGCTGTTCAGAGGAGAATTTGCAGGCAGTATGGCATTGCCCCAAGATATCTGAATGTAGTCTTCAGCTGCACTTTTTCCTCCCAGTTGAGAAAATATGGAGTGAATAGTAGATGCAAAATTGGCCTGTGCTGAGAAAATGTGGAGTGAGTGCCAGATGCAAAATCAGCCGTTGATGCCTATGTTAAGGTACCTCCCCAACCTATAGGGCATGGATTTCTTTTTTTAGGAGCTAGCTACATGACAACCTTCTTGGCATATCCATAATGGAAGATAACTTTTAATTATGGCTCCTTCCATAATAAATGTCTGCAGCCTCAAAGGCTTTTACAACCTTTTTAACAACCTGTGCCTGCTGTTGCTTATAAACATTCTTAATACATGGGAGAAGATAAATAGCCGTGGTTTGGGTTCCTTTCCCTCCCTGGTGCAGATCCTACAGTCTCAGTTGTACTGGGTTCCTTTATATCCTAATTTAATTCCGGGCCTTCTGTGTTAGCGATCTGCCTCGCCTGTGTAGCTTGCTAATGAAGGAACCCACAGTGCCCATCCAAAGCTGAGTTACACCATTCTAAGCCTGCTGAAGTCAAATGGGTTCACTTTGCTTAGCATGGTAGTCTTGCAGAGGCAGTCTGCAAAACTGACATTTGTTCTTATTCAGGCTCTTGCAAACTCAACTTTGGCTTGACAGTTTTTGCAATGTTATTAATCTGCAGAGGCGTTGACTTGCCCGAGCTCTGCTTGCTAGGCAAATGCTCAGATTCAGGGGAGTTTAATTTAGAAACACTGAACGAAGCTATACTAATTGCAGCACTTTGTGCGAACCTGACCATTAGCAAAAAAGAATGGCTGATTATTACTTCTTTAAAAAAAAGGGTGGGGAACACTTTTAAATACAGTTTTTCAATCAAATGGAGGGAGAGGGCAGTTTGAACAATAATTCTGAAACACCAAACTGCAGGAAGTACCAACAAAAGATACAGCCCCACAGTACCACACATATTTATCAGAGGAGGAGGAGGAAGAGGAAGAGGAAGAAGAATTGGTTTTATACCTGTTGGGATTCTTATCGAGTAAGTCAGCAGAGTATTAAGAGACTGAGTCCATGGTGTGTTTTAAAATATAAAAGTTTACTATAAACCTAACATGGGAAAAGGTACACAGGATATAAAATAACAAAGAGCTAATATGCCTACATCCTTACAGCTAAAAGGTAAAACGGGAAGAGCCGAATGGCATCTCCTTCTCAGTCAGAACAAAAGAACAGGAGGAGAAGCCAATATGCTAAATACTTGACACCTTGGTTTCCAATCAGACTAGCAAATTAGCTCCAAAGTTCCCAAGCATTCTGTTGTCTAAACAGATTGGTTACTAACAAACATGTGACTTAACAAACATCATTAACCCTGTAAATACTGAAGTGTTTTGACTTGTAACACCCAACAATACCCCGCTCATCACTACCCGAAGGAGTCTCGGAGCAGCTTACAATCACCTTCCTTTCCTCTCCCCACAACAGACACCCTGTGAGGTAGGTAGGACTAACAGAGCTCTGAAACAACTGTGACTGGCCCAAGGTCACCCAGCTGGCTTCATGTGCAGGAGGAGTGGGGAATCAAACCCGGTTCTCCAGATAGGGTTGCCAGGTCTGGATTGGAAAATACCTGGAGACTTTGGGGGTGGAGCCAGGAGAGGGTGGGGTTTGGGGAGGGGAGGGGCCTCATCATAGTACAATGCCACAGAGTCCACCCTTCAAAGCAGCCATTTTCTCCAGGGGAGTTGATCTCTGTCAGCTGGGGATCAGTTGTAAAAGCGGGAGATCCCCAGGCTCCCCACGTGGAGGCTGGCAGCCCTATCTCCAGATTAGAGTCTGCCACTCTTAACCACTACACCACGCTGGCTCAAGAGAGCAGTTGGCTGAAACCTGTGTCATAATACATATCACATGGGCTGTTGTTTAGTAGGGGTATGATGTATGGTCATGCTGTACCTTGGGAAATGAAAGTATTCTGTTTTTTTTCTGGAGTGAACCTCTGAGAACTTAAAACCTTGGGGAAATTACAAGCATATGAATGCATGCAAACATGGAATGGAGGGTACTGACCAGTGTTCCCTCTAAGCTGAGTTAGTGTGAGCTACCTCACAGTTCTTTAGCCTCCGGCTCACACATTTTTGTCGTAGCTCAGGAAGGATGGCTCCAGAACAAACTGATTAATGCAGCAGCCAAATCGCTTGCTCACAACTTTAATGCCAGTAGCTCACAAAGTAGAATTTTTGCTCACAAGACTCCACAGCTTAGAGGGAACATAGGTACTGACTGGTGAATGTGGAAGTTTCATTTGGCTGTCATGGCTAATTGCAGATGATGATGCTTTTTCATCATGGTTACCATTGTCCATGATATTTTGTATTGTGTGTGTGTGTACTTGTAACTGATTTTAAATTCATCTTAGTTTGGGGGACTGTTTCCAGCAAATATCAAACAACACACAATCTATGCTGACTGAAGTGGGCCCCTGGAACAATACCACTGCAGTCTTATTCCACCAATGCTGGGGAATAATGGGGAAATTTGTTTTTGCCAACATTGCTGTACATTAAAGCTGATACAGCAAGTCATTTGATCTCCCTTTTCTAGTGCTCTTGAGAAAAACCTGTGATGTATCCAATGCTCCCTCTAAGCTGTGGAGTCTTGTAAGAAAACAATCTACTTTGAGAGTTACTGCCATTAAAATTGTGAGCAAGTGATTTGGCCACTGCATAAGTTTGCTCTGGAGCCATCCTTCCTAAACTAAGACAAAAATGTGTAAGCTGGAGGCTAAAAAACTGTGAGCTAGCTCACACTAACTCAGCTTAGAGGGAACACTGGATGTATCCCAGTGTACACCTGAGATGGATTCAGAAGCTCAATTTAAAAAAAAACCCACTAAAGAACAAAAAATTCCTCTGAAATATATTTATCTTTATTGTTTCTTTTCTTACCACTTTCTTTTAAAAAACTGTTTCATGGAACACCTAAGAGCCTACATTAATCAAAAAACCAATTGTCATCTGGAAAGATGACCTTACTAAGAAACAGAGGTGTGGGTGACCTAGCTAGGACGGAATCAAGAAAATAATGTGTGTTGACTCATTTTTTCAGTAGATCCACTTATAGTTTGAAAAGATGAAGATGGCCTAGCAGGTCAATTACAAGCTTTGCTGCTATAATAAAACAGCTAAGCCCTTTTTTCTTCTAAGAAGAATGGGAATGAAATGTCATTCTTTCCCTTAAAAAAAGAAAGGCACAACTCCACTATTGTCAGTCAATCACCCAGATATGTCAGATGATAGATAGATAGATAGATAGATAGATAGATAGATAGATAGATAGATAGATAGATAGATAGATAGATAGATAGATAGATAGATAGATAGATAGATAGATAGATAGATTGATAGATTGATAGATTGATAGATTGATAGATTGATAGATGATAGATAGAAAGTTACCACCAGCAGCAGCAAACTGTCTGACACAGTGTACCTGCAATCCCCAGCCTACAGAACCAAGCGCAAGATAATAGGGGAAGGAAGACAATCAAAATGATATCTGACAAAAAAAAGACAAGGATCTCCATAAAAGGTGCTATGCTGAAAGGGAACTGACACACCACCCACATCATGTGTGACCCAAGTCCTGACGGGGTCCCCTGACCCAACTAAGAATATGGGCAATATCTGGGAGCTGTTGTTCCAAGTCCTGCAAAGTTGGTTTCTTCTCATGAGCACACCGTGGGAGGAAGAGAGGCTTCAGTGTTTCCTCTAGTGCCATTTTTTCGAGTTGAAACAGCCACAGGGTAGCCTGTCATCAACAGTAAAAAACAACAACATAACTTGCAAAGTTTTGTGTGTGTGTATATATATTTTAGTGAAAGTGCTATGCTAGTACATTATAATGTACTTTACATTTCATTATAATACAGAAAGTACATTATAAAATGGAAAGGGGTATAAAGTACATCCACTTAGTATTTCAGGAAGTGTCACCATATAAAGACTCTGCAGAATGCAGTAGTCCACAAAACCTGCATAGAATTTGAATTCTTTGAATAATTTTGCAGAGTGGTTGCATTCTTGGCTCAGTGGGATGCTGGGCTGTCTTCACCTTTCAAATGGGTTTTTGTCCTTGTGAGACACTCCTTACTGCTCTGTCCTCTTTGGCAGCATGCCAGTGTCAGTTCTAAGTCAGCAGATAGGCAGCCCCTTTTTCATTTGCTCCCAAACTTCATATACTTATGAAAGCATCTGCTGAAGTATACATACCTACATACATACCGAGCTTTTTTTGTAGAAAAAGCCCAGCAAAACTCATTAGCATATTAGGCCACACCCCTGATAGCACAGCTCATTGGCATATTAGGCCACACACACCCATGTCACCAGAAGCGTGGTCATCCAGCCACACCCACCTTTTGCTTCTTATTCTGTTTACCTTGTTTGTTGTCAAAACCCAGGGCTTTTTTTTTGTAGCAGGAACTTATTTGCATGTTAGGCCACACACCCCTAATGTAGCCAATCCTAATGAGTTTCTGCTGTTAAGGTGTGGCCTATTATGCTAATGAGTTTCTGCGGTTAAGGTGTGGCCTATTATGCTAATGAGTTCCTGCTGGGCGTGGCCAACTCAGGAGCCAGCCGGAACTCAGTTCCTGTACGTTCCTGCCCAAAAATAGCCCTGCATGCATACATACACACACACACACATGCATACATACATACATACATACATACATACATATTACCCTTATATACCGCTTCCTCCCGAGGGCTCGAAGCTGTTTACAGAAACATTCTTACATCAGCTAACTAGGGCCACAATACAGGGGAGGGTGAGTGCCTACCGGGCACCTGAGCAGCCGTGTTCTTCTATGTTGTTCTTCTTCCATGGTGGAAATAGAGAAGGCTTGTTTATTCCCCAGCTTTCCCCCCTCCAGTGGCAACCAGTAGCGGCTCATAAGTGTCAAGTCAAATTATGCGCAGTGGCTCACATAGAAGATATAGAGGTTTGCCTTGGCATGAGCCAATGACGTAAGAGCTCTTCTGGGTCAGAGCAGTGGTCCATCTTGTCCAGAATCCTACATCACACAGTTGCCAAACATTTGCCCTGGAGGTCCAGTCATTGGTTTTTAAACATTTATTTATTTTACTGTATTTATAACCCTGCCTTTCTCCCCAAAACAGCACACACTATTCTCTTCTTCTGCATTTTATCCTCACAACAATCCTGTGAGGTAGGTTAGGCTGTGGGCCTTTCCCGGTGTTGCCTCTGGACCACGTGGGTTGAAGCACAGTGCAGTTTATGAGCCAAACTTTCCTTCCCCATCCGGGTTTCATTCAGAAGCGATGGACAGTTAAATGCCCTGATCTTCCCTCCCCTCCCCAGCCACTGTTTGGTTGTGGCCTCTGGGAACTGCAGCCACTGTTAGACTAGGCTCCTTGAATTCCAGCGTACAAACCCTACATTTTAAAGATTTTACCTTGTCCTTATCGTCGTGGCTGATTCAAAACATGAGTCATTCACTGTAGCTGAAATATTGGTTGTGAATGGTGCCCAAGAGACTCACAGTAGCACATACAATTTCAGTTTCTGTTGAAGGGGAAGAAGGCAGAAAATACATTGGCCACAATCCAGTCGTTGCCACATCTGGCATGGAGATGAATCAACCCACTCCCACCACAAGCACTAAATTATGTGTCCTGGCTGTGAGTCTGTAATCTTTGCCATTTGGCATGTCCTGGAAGACCACAGTATACAACAGTAGAACTTCCTTTTAAAAAAAAAAGAAGAAAAAAAAGGGTTTAATCTTACCCAGAAAAAAACCTATGCTTATACGGGATTTGGCTTCCGTGCACAAGCTGGATCCGATGCCTTTCTGTCCTTCCCAACTCTACCATTTGTCAAGAACGGGCAAATTAATGTGACAGCTGGGAGTGCCCTGCCTCAGGAACCGAATCTTCAGTCTGCCTTGCTGCCTCCTAAACAATCCCATGCATACTCATTGATGGCCAATCTATCCATACTAATTTATGGCCAAGCAGCGGAGGATAGGACTCGCAATAATGGGTTTAAATTAAGGGCAGGAAGGTACCACCTGGATATTTGGAAACCCTTTTTTGACAGTAAGAGTTGTGCAACAGTGGAATCAGCTGCCTAGGGAGGTGGTGAGCTCCCCCTCACTGGCGGTCTTTAAGCAGCGGCTGGAGGAACACTTGTCAGGGATGCTCTGTTTGGTGTAGTGGTTAGGAGCATGGACTCTAATCTGGGAAAACCGGGTTCGATTCCCCCCTCCTCCAACATGCAGCTGCTGGGTGACCTTGGGCAAGCCACAGTTCTCTCAGAGCTGTTCTCTCGCGAGCAGTTCTCGCAAGAGCTCTCTCAGCCCTACCTACCTCACAGGCAGTGTTCCCTCTAAGCTGAGTTAGCGTGAGCTAGCTCACAGTTTTTTTAGCCTTTAGCTCACACATTTTTGTCTTCGCTCAGGAAGGATGGCTCCAAAGCAAACTAATTTATGCAGTAGCCAAATCACTCACTCACAACTTTAATGCCAGTAGCTCACAAAGTAGAATTTTTGCTCACAAGGCTCCACTGCTTAGAGGGAACATTGGGGTGTCTGTTGTGGGAAGGGGAAGTGAAAGGAGATTGTAAACCGCTCTGAGACTGCTTTGGGTAGTGAAGGGCGGAGTATAAATCCAATATTTTCTCTTCTTCCTCTTCTTCTCTAGGCTGATCCTGCATTGAGCAGGGGGTTAGACTAGATGGCCTATATGGCCCCTTCCAACTCTGTGATTTTATGATTCTATTATTTTTTTATTTATTTTTAACATTTTTACCCTGCCCTCCCCACAAGCAGGCTCAGGGCGGCTTATAAGAGGGCACAAGCCCATGCATAAAAACAAGATAAAACAATAAAACCATTACATGACAATAAAAACACGAATAAAGTGCTCCATGAAAACAAGATGGTCTCAGAGTAGGCTTGCCAAGTCCCTCCGAGGGGCGGAGAAACCACCGCCCCAGAGGCCCGTTCTCCGCCGCCGGCGGATCAGGCCCCAGGGGGAACCCCACCCCCAAAGTACGCGACATGCACGTAACCTGGAACTGACGCGACCATGCCGGGCACGCTGGTCATCCACGGTCATCCAAGGGAAAACTCTATGGTTTTCCCTCAGATGGTCGTCCCCCCCCCAGCGCGGTGTTGTGTCCCCGACCGAAGTGCTCTTGGGGGTGTATGCAGGGAAAGGCGGTCCCTCAGGTGGTGAGACAGGCATTCTTGTCTCTGCTCCGTTCCAATACAAAGCCTTGGAGCACATGTGTCTGCAGTAAAAGGATCGATAGGAGAGGAGTGTCGATATTTTCACAATCTGATCATCATGTGTTCCCAGTCGATTGCCCCCAAACATTTCCCCTCTTTTCTGATACTCTGTGAATGCAGAGAAGTGATTGGACAAAGGATGGAGAGAAGGTGGAGGAGTGGGGAAGGTTCTGCTGTCCTCTTCAGTGCATTCCTTTTACTGTTTTAAGATATCCTCGTTTCACCCTTTGCTCTCTTTGTGAAAGAAATTGTTATCCGAAAGAGTGCCCCAGAGTATATGAGAAAATGCTTTTTGCAGGCTGGGAAAGGGGCTTTTTGCTATTATATTTATAATAAATGAAAACAACAAAAAAAGATGGGCCTTTTATCATTACGTCAAGAATAGTGAAGCCCTATGGGAATACCAGTGTGATAATACAGCTTGCTTCATCATGTGTTCCCAGTCGATTGCCCCCAAACATTTCCCCTCTTTTCTGATACTCTGTGAATGCAGAGAAGTGATTGGACAAAGGATGGAGAGAAGGTGGAGGAGTGGGGAAGGTTCTGCTGTCCTCTTCAGTGCATTCCTTTTACTGTTTTAAGATATCCTCGTTTCACCCTTTGCTCTCTTTGTGAAAGAAATTGTTATCCGAAAGAGTGCCCCAGAGTATATGAGAAAATGCTTTTTGCAGGCTGGGAAAGGGGCTTTTTGCTATTATATTTATAATAAATGAAAACAACAAAAAAAGATGGGCCTTTTATCATTACGTCAAGAATAGTGAAGCCCTATGGGAATACCAGTGTGATAATACAGCTTGCTCTCTTCAAGACATCTATTTGCAAAAGGATTTGTAGTGACGTGGAAAATGTGTAAACAGCAGAAAGCAGAATATTGCACTGTAATTGTTTCAAGGCTGAGGGCTGTGAAGATTCTGTCGCCAAGAAAAGAAAGCTTCCTTATGCTTCTCAGGCGGAATACAGAGAGCTCTAGGCATAGCCAGATCTGCCGTGTCCTGCTCCAGGGAGGTTGGAATTTTTTGCCAAATTCCACTCAGCCTTCCAGGTCACGTTCTGGGATTCAGTGAATTCTGGACCAGCTATTAGGGATGCCAGCCTCCAGGTGGGACCTGGGTATCCCCTGGAATTATAGCTCATCTCCAGACTACAGAGATCAGTTCCCTTGGAGAAAATGGATGCTTTGGAGGGTGGACTCTATGGCATTGTGCCCCACTGATCTCCCTGTATTCCCCAGGCTCCATCCCCAAATCTCCAGGAGTTTCCCAACCTGAAGCTGTCAGCCCTACCCCACATTCCCCTCTAGTGGCCAGGGGGAACCTGCCAACCCTAACTAGCTTCCTGAACTAACTCTGTGTGCACAAATGCCATGACAGGGTGTGATGATCTCATTCCGCCACGTGATATGATGGCATCATCCTCTGCATGTACACAGAGGCCTGTGGCATGCCCCAAGGACTTAACCAGCATCTGCTACACTTCCTGACCAATTCTCATATGTACAGCTTCTTTTTTGGAACCAATTCCATCCATCCAAGCCAGAAACATGCATTCCAGAATGAATTGGCTGGAATGACGTTTGCCGAAAAGTTTATTCCATGCCTGTGATTCAAAATGCAATATTGGAAATGTGTTAAACATTTGCCCTACTTTGGCTGCGGTCACACGGAGCATTAGCCACACTACAGAGATGGAAGATAGGCGGATTTTCCGGGTGCGATCACACCGCAACATCTGGGAAGCGTAGAGCTCCCATGACGAACCTGAGGCTTCCCGCCGAAGATGCGGAGTTAAAAATTAGTACCTCCGAGGTACTAGTTTCCGGAAACCACGGGGCAAGGGCTGGCGTCTGATCGCGTTTCCGGTGGTGGCATCCAGTGCCCGCCCATGTCCCTTCACAAACAGGTTTTCCCCCCCGAAGTCTCCACAAGATGCGCACAAGCACCCAACGGCACATGCACACAAAGAGGGAAGCAAAAGTGCCGTTTCGGCTTAAAAAAAAATGACCCCGTTTGTCATGGCAGCTGTGCCTAGCCATTGCTGGTGTGATCGCGCCGCGCCGCTTCTTTGCCGCGCTGCAGGATCGTCGTGTGATCGCCACCCTCGTTTACCTGCCGGCGCCGAGGGAAGGACCCGTGGTGTGCCGCCGGCGCGTCTGATCGCGTAATCGTGGATCAAACTGCACCGGGGCAATTAGCCACGCCTCCCCCCGCCTGCGATATCCGGCCCGTGTGACCAGGTACCTTTGTTTTAATATATGTGGCATATGCATGATTTATGCAAGTCGTGATGTATGCAGAATAGATGTGCAATTTGCCAAGAAGACTAAAAATTGGGTTATTCTTTTTTACTTCAAGTTCCTTCTTCCCTCCTTCCCTCTCCCCATCCCTCCCTCCAGTTTGGAGTAGTTGTTAACAGCAGCAGACTCTAATCTGGAGAACCAGGTTTGATTCCCCACTCCTCCACTTGCAGCCAGCTGGGTGACCTTGGGTCAGTCACAGTTCTCTCAGAGCTGTTCTCTCAGCCCCACCTATCTCACAGGGTGTCTGTTGTGGGGAGAGGAAGGGAAAGGAGATTGTAAGCCTCTCTGAGACTCCAAGTGAAGGGTGGGGTATAAATCCAATCTCTTCTTCATCCATCCATCCATCCATCCATCCATCCATCCATCCATCCATCCGTTCCATTAGTTTGGTCTCCAGCTAAGCTTTCTTGTATCTGAGTTACATGGTTTCAGCTTAGCAACAAAATAGGGTTTGATTCTTTTATTAGATAGAATAAAGTTCTATGCAGAAGCCTGAGATATTACTGTTCTCCTAGATTAAAGGGGGAAGTTTGTTTCAGAGTGCCTCATTTCATCATCTTCTAGAAGTCCATGCTAGGCCTCCACTTCACAGCAGTTACAGGCAGCAGCAAGAACAGCATGTCCAGCAATACCTATAGCATCTTAGGGCTAAAGTACCAAAGATGCAGAAGTATCATAATTGGAGCTCCAGAGAAACAGTTTCCTAGCACCTTTCCCCGGGCTATGGCCTCAGTCCAGATTCCTCCCCCCTCTACCTGTTTCTTAGGGCTAAATTACATCTGGTGTTCTTCCAGTAATGAAAATATGGCATAATTTGTAGCTTGGCCCGAAATTGCAATGCTGGTGTGTTGTTGTTAAAATTTATGATACCTGCCAAACACTGCAGTGTTCCTTAGAGCAAGGAGAGTTGAATTGAGAGGTTTGGATCGAGATGGAGAAATTAAGACTGCCGTTTGGAAGCCAGGCTGAAGCAGTTGGGTGTGCTGTAAAGGAAAACAGGCAGATGGACTTGGGATGAGTGGGGATGCTCAAGAGAAGCCTGCAGGGCCAAAAAGAGGAGCTGGAACAGGTAAGAACAGGAAAGATGAGCAACTTCTATAAGCAGCACACCTACAGATGGCTTTAGCATACCCACAAGGAATTCCCAGGAATGGGAAACAGATGTAGCAATCAAATTAATGGGGGCGATGGATTGGCAGAAATTAAGAAATGAGAAGAACCAGAAATCTTCTCGAGTCCAGAAGTCCACTGAAAAGAGAATCAAGAGCTGCAGGGGATAAGGGTTCCGCTCAGGGGTCATTTCGTAGAAAAAGAGCTAGGGGAACTCATTAGCATAACTCAGTAGCATATGCCACACCCCCTGACATCAGGGGCCCGGCGGTGGACCTGCAAGGCCGGCGGGAGTGCGAGGAAGCCCCGCCAATGCCCTCCCTGGCCCCAGGCAGGCAGGGGTGGGGAGAGGCGGGGAGGAAGCACCTTACCCTCCCTCTTCTCCTGCCTCCTCCTGGCTGAATGAGGGCTGGAAGCCGGGCGGCCGGAAGCAGGGGGCGGGGCTTCATCATGTGCCCCGCCCCCTGCACCTCACCCGGGGGAACTGCGCTCCCCCACGTTCCCCCCCGAAATGACCTCTGGTTCCGCTGACCCAACTCCTGGAAGGCCCTGGGCTGAAATCTACAGTGCTCCTCAACTTAGGGTTGCCGACTGTACACTGGGAAATACTTGAAGGATTGGGGGGGTGAAGCCTGAGGAGGGTGGGATTTGGGGAAGGGAGTGACTTCAGTGGGGGAATAATGGCCTTCCAAAGCGGCCATTTTCTCCAGGTGAACAGATCTCCGTCTCCCGGAGATCAGTCGTAATCGCAAGAGATTTCCAGCCGCAACCTGGAGGGTGGCGATCCTACTTCAGCTGCTGGTGCTTTTTTGTTGTTGTTTTTTCTTGGAGATGTCTCTCAAATTTAGGTTTCATGCTGAAGAACTGATCTAGCAGTGGGAGGAGTGGCGATACAGACGTGTACAAGTCTGCCGCTTTTGTACTGTGATAAGTGGTAAAATGAAACAAGCGCAGAGTTCGCTGTGCAGGAGACAGAATATAAAGGAGGCAGATCTCACTCGAGCAACATCTACAATTCATCGTCAGTGCCTAGATACAACAAAAGCCAACCAAGGTGGTGGTTTTCCCCCCGCCCCTCCTGTTTTTACTATTTATCTCCTTTGTGGTGCTTCGCTATGTGACTCTAACAGTGCAAACATACCCAAGAGGTAATTGTTCTAAGCCCGTTGGCTACCGTGGGTGTAACACTGTTTAGGACTGTACTGTAAAACGGCATGGGGCTAATTGGAATTATGTGTTCAGTAAGCAAAACAGCATGTTCTTTAGGAACTGTTTAATGCACTTAATGTCCACATAAAGAAGAGAAATATTATTCTGACATGGGAAGTGTAGCTGTCGGCTGTATGTTTTGTCAGGAATATGTGTTATGGGCAGTGTTCCCTCTAAGCTGAGTTAGCGTGAGCTAGCTCACCGTTTTTTAGCCTCCGGCTCACACATTCTTGTCTTTGCTCAGGAAGGATGGCTCCAGAGCAAACTAATATATGCAGTAGCCAAAGTGCTGGCTCACAACTTTAATGCCAGTAGCTCACCAAGTAGAATTTTTGCTCACAGGACTCCACAGCTTAGAGGGAACATTGGTTATGGGGCAGGGTGAGCTGATACTTCTGTCCACTGTGGTGTTCCTTCTCTTGCAGCCACTGCTAATCATCCTTTTGCAGACACCATTGCAAGTGCCATTATTTGAAGCTGCTGTCTGGAAACAGATGCAGCGCTAATTGAAGTTGCTGGAAAAGTGAGGGAAAAGTGAGATTTGTTCAGCTCGCAAGAAGAACAATCCCATATCTATCGACCTATAGACCTATCTCTATATTTCTATATATTATCTATGCAATGGGGTTTAAAAAAAAAAAAAAAGAGGTGCCAGAACTCTCAAGAGGGAAATGAAGTTTTCAGTCTGTATACCGAAAACTCACGAACTTTTAAACATTTTTAAAAGAATTTTGTCGAAGAGGTTCCAGAACTCCATTCTGGCGCATTCCCCCAGAAAAAAGCCATGTAAATCAATCAGTCTGTCTGTCTGTTTTTCTGTCTGTCTGTCTGTAGAACTTTGCTAGCACTTTATTATCATGTTGATTTTAACACTGTATTTATATTGATTGTGTTTTATGTATCATTGGATTGTACAATTGGAAATAACTGTGTTTTATGTATCGTTTATTCTGTTCTGTAAGCTGCCCTGAGCCAGCCTAGGCCGGAAGGGCGGGATAGCAAATTAAATCAATCAATCAATCAAAATCAATCAATCAGTCTGCCTGCTTGCCTGTCTATCTAGAAAGAATGCCTTTGAAAGCTTTAAGGGTTGTCTAGTTGATGGCCATGCCACCTAAGATAGCCAAATTTTGATTTCAAAAATAGTACCCCTCTGCACCGACCAGGAGGACAGAGTTATAGGCAGCAAAGACCTGAACACCGTCTAGTACAGCCGGAATAAATCTGGCGAGTCTGGTGAGCAGACATGTTCTGGAATTCCCCGCTAGGAACTTGATTCCTAAGTACGTGGGTTAGGGTTGCCAAGTGCTTACCTGTTCCGAAGTGGGGGAGTCCAGCCTTGCTCCGGGAGTCTTCGCGCATGCGCACAGCGCACATGCGCCGCAAGCATGTCACACGGAAGTGACGCAAGCACGTCGGGGACGTTGGGGGCGGGGCCACAATCATCCGAGGGAAAGCCATAGAGTTTGCTTGTGTCACTTCCGTGTGATGTGCTTTGGGGGGTGGGGTTCCCCCCGGGGGCCCGATCCGGTAGCGGCGGGTAACGGGCCTCCCGAGTGGGGGTTTTCCCGCCCCCCTGGGGGGACTTGGCATCCCTAACGTGGGTCTACAGCATGCCAGTCGAAGAGGCTTCGGCCTTCCACTCTGCACCATTTTCCTGATCTGACATGGCTTCCAGGTAGGGATGCCAATCTCTAGGTGGAGTCTGGAGATCCTAGAGTTACAACTGAGCTCCAGACTACAGAGATCAGATCCCCTGGAGAAAATGGCTGCTTTGGAGGGTGGAGTGCATGGTCCTATCCCCTGCTGAGATTCCTCCCCTCCCTAAATCCCACTCCTAGGCTCTACCACCAAACTCCAGGACTTTCTCAACCCTGAGTTGGCAACCCTACATGCTGCTATTTGCTGACTGAGGAAACTTACATGCGTTGAAGGCTATACGCAGGTTTCCCTAGTGGGGGAAAACAGGGCCTTCCAAGGGCTGTTTCAGGATGGGGAAATGGTGTGGGAGGGAAGGCTGAAGTCCCTTCTTGCGTGGTGGGGCCCTGATCCAAATCAGGCCCACACACCTGGATACCGCCCACCCAGCGGTTCAAAAGCCAAGTAACTATCTATCGGCGAGTAGATAAATGGGTACCCACCCTTAGTAGGGTGGGGGGCATCCTCCTCCGTCTATGGAGGTGTGTGGAGAGGCAGCGGCACTGGCAGCAATGGCGTTGCTGACTAAGGAAACTTACATGTTTTGAAGGCTATACACAGGTTTCCCTAGTGGGGGAAACAGGGCCTTCCAAGGGCTGTTTCAGGTTGGGAAAATGGTGTGGGAGGGAAGGCTGAAGTCCCTTCTTGCGTGGTGGGGCCCTGATCCAGATCAGGCCCGCACACCTGGATATTTACTACAAGCACAGAACACCAGGAGCCATTGGACTTCGTGACATGTGAATCATTCTTAAAATAGGGGTTGTGAAGGGCGTACAGGCACCCTACCTCCATGCCTGAGTAAACCATACCTAGATGAGTAGAGTCGATAACCTACAGGTGGTGGCTGGAGATCTCTTGGGATCACAACTCGTCTCCAGGCGACAGAGATCAGTTCACCTGGAGGAAATGGCCACTTTGGACTCTCTGGCATTATACCCCATTGGAGTCCCTCCCCTCCCCAAACCCCGCCTTCCTCAGGCTCCACCCCGAAAATCTCCCAACTCAGGCAACTTCCTGGGCTTCTCCAGAGGGTGTTTATGTCACATTTGCAAATTTTGTGCATTCCTTGGCGGTGGAAAATGCTGTCAAGTTGCAGCCGACTTATGGCAACCCTGTAAGGTTTTCAAGGCAAGAGAAGTTCAGAGGTGGTTTGCCATTCCCTGCCTCTGTGTAATGGCCCTGGACTTCCTTGGTGGTCTCCCATCCATCAGGGCTGAGCCTGCTTAGTTTCCAAGATCTGATGAGATAGGGCTAGCCTGGGCCATTCGTTTTAGGAGATGTATTCCTTAGCCAGAGCAAATCACAACAGAAACCCAAATTTCCATAGAACAAAGTTAGAGTCCAATGGCACCTTTAAGACCAACAAGTGCCCCTGCCACATGGGGGAAAAAAGAACGGCCAAAGTGCAGCTTTTTAGAGCTGCACCAAAAGAGACACGCGGCGGCAGGATCAGAGGTCAGTTCCCCCCCCGGACGAACAGATGGCGGGGGGGAAGCCACTGAAGGGAGAGCGAGGCAGCTGAACTGCACATGTGTGTGCATGCGCAGTTCGGCCAGGAGCGTTGATTGCTCCGGAATACGGGCGCACCGGCGATCTCACGGCCGCACGTGCTGCGCTGTTTCCGGTAAGTCCTGCTCTTTTGCAGGTTCTTTCGTGCGCACGTATACTTTGTCAGACAATAACATGGAATTACATATCATAGTTGTGTATATATAGGGGTGGCTTGTTATATTTGCATGCAAAGTAGTGAAGATTTTTTTTTTTTAACAGATCAAAAGAATGAAGTTGTGTATATATAGAGGTGGCTTGTTATATTAGCATGCAAAGTAGTGAAGATATTTTTTTTAACAGATCAAAAGAATGACAAGCTTAGTTTCTGGTTATCTTCTGGTTGGGTTCTAGGGGAGGGGGAACAACATAGGTAATAAATAAGTCAGACCTGGAAACTGATGTGCCCTTTATTGTGAGAATCCCCTTCTTAGTCCTCACCCATCTCCTTTCTAGCATGGAGGCTGTAAAGTTCAACAGTAAATTACAACAGAAACCCAAATTGCTGTAAAGTTCTCCTCCATGCTAGAAAGGAGATGGATGAGGTCTAGGGACAGGATTCTCACAATTTAGGGATTCTCACAATTTCCATTTCTCTCATGGCACATGTATGTATGTATGTATTTTATTCAGCTCTTGGATCCCTTTCCTCTTATAGGGTGTTTAAAAGAGGGGGGGGCTACTCGGCAGGCAACAATGGTTTTTCTCCTGGTTGATGGAAGAGGCTCTTTGGGAGATAAATTGGGAGTGACAATGCAGCTCTTTACCGAGGCTGAGAAAATCTCCAGCTGCTTTTCCCTCAGCCATTTGTGAAAGCACCTGTCATTTTTCTCATGCTACCTGCACTTAGAGGAAGCTAAATGAGACAGTTCTCAAAAGTTTCTCCTACATGTCCTGGTGGGTTTAGGCCAGTCAGTTTGGTAGCAGAGCTGTACAGTGGCTTTGCCCGATATAAACAGCAGACACTCAAGTAAAGTGTTCTACGTTCTGTTGCATGTTGTAATGTGTATTAAAAACCATCAGTGACCCATAATCCATTTTATTCATTTACATAGTTTTTAAACTTGCTTTTCTTCCTGGTGGGATTAACTTGCCAACGGCATGGAGAAAAATATCTTGTCCCTTTAATAGAAACTTATAGTGGGGGGGTTTTTTGCCATCAAGTCACAACTGACTTATGGTGACCCCAGGGGGCTTTCAAGGCAAGAGATGTTCAGAGGTGGTTTGCCATTGGAGTTGCAACCCTGTTAGTTCTTGGTGGTCTCCCATCCAAATAGTGACTAGGGCCAGCCTTGCTTAGCTTCTGAGATTTGACTCGCCTGCACTATCCAGGTCAGGGCAATAATATTAGAGACTTATTTACTACTAGGAAAAAGGCCCGTTGTGGAAATAAATACAACGGCCTCTAGAAAGAGGCTCTGGGTGGGTGCCTCGGCCTTGGACACTCAGTGTCAATTTGCTGTGGCGACCTCAGCAGGGTATAATGACACTGAGTCCACCATTTTCTCCAGAGGAACTGATCTCTGCTACCTAAAGAACAGTTGTAATTTTGAGTGATCTCCAGCCCTCACCTGGAGATTGGCAACAATGGTTCCCAAGAAGGGAACAGTTGGTTTGGAGGGTGGAGTCTATGGCTTTGTACCTGTCCGAGGTCCCACGCCTCCTGAAAACTCACCCTCTCCAGGCTCCATCCCTCACATCTCCAGG
>NW_015160340.1:54888-71156 GCF_001447785.1 Gekko japonicus
AATTTCCCACCTGGAGTTGGTAACCCTATCTCTTTCCCAGCCAATCATCAACCTACCTTTATTTCCCCCTCACTCTTCAGCTTTCCACCTCCCACACACCTGCAGCCTCTCCCGTGCTCTGAAGCCCTGACTGCTACGTCACATTGGCTGTCATATGGGGGCCACCTCAGCAGCATATAAGGATACAGAGCCCACCATTTTCTCCAGGGGAACTGATCTCTTCCATCTGGAAAGCGGTTGTAATTCTGAGTGATCTCCAGCCCTCACCTGGAGATTGGACACATTTTACCTCAGAACAGCAAAACTGTTTAGAATGTTAGAGGCAAAAGCCAATCAAGTCGCATATGCAAACGACCTCTGTGTTCCGAGGCAGAGGCAAATGAGGCTGCATATGCAAATAACCTCTGTGTTCTGACTGGCTATGGGGGGGAGAGGATTAGCAAAATGTTTAGAATGTTGGAGGCAGGACTCAGGCAAAGCAGCCAGTGGATAGGGAGACCCTCTGAATGACAGATCAGAGAGCGAATTTTGGAGCGTGTGGAATGTTCTAGAGAAGTGCCACCACCATTCGGCTTTTATTTATAAGGGAGATGTGTGGGTAATTACTTTCATGCTTCAGCTGCCCCTTTCTACATGTTAAGTCTCTGTTAAAGGGGCAGTTTTCTTTAGGCCTGTTGGCAACAAAGTGGATGATCCCGGATGCACTGGGCCATCTCACTCAAGGCTGTTCACAAAGGACCTCTTTCCAAAAAGGCTCATGCCTTTGGCCACACCTGGGCTTAAATATGCAAAGAGGAATGGAAACAGAAGCTCAGCTGCAGTGTTATGCACCTAGCAGAGGCGATCCCAAGATTTCCATCCCTTACTTTCAGATCCCGGCTACTTTTTTCTCAGAATTGTTTCTCTTAATTGTTTTGAGAAAATTGTCCTTAAGTTAACTGCCTATGTCTGTTAGAGCCACGTGAGTGTATCTCTCAAGCGATTCCTCTGAAACGGAATATTGCTGCCTGCTGTACCTTCTCCCCTTGCCATTTGGCAGAGATCTCTGCCGAGACAGAGATGTATTTTCACAATAGATCTTCTGAGAGCACATTCACCAGCTGAGGCCAGGCTTCTAAACGCAGCATCACCCACTGGAAAAACAAAACAGAATCCCCAAGTATTCCACTGGAGCATTTAGATAACAGTTGTTGTGATTGTTTTGTCTTTCTCTTGCTTTGGATGACCCCATTTGCATCATGTCACCACCAAGTTCTCATTTGCATCTGCGATCCATCCACTTGCAGAGATATTAAAATCTTTTTAACAAGCTTAAAAACTGAATGCCCTGATTAGAGAGCTTTCCTTCAGGTCCCCTGCTCAGTTGACTTCTCTTTAACCCACATGGTTCCTTCCGTCCATTATAAATTTTGCGAGCCAGAGAAACATTTCCATATATTTTCCTTGATTAAAAGTGTACTCAGCATAGCAACAAAACTTTTATTCCACAAACATGTCTCGAGATCAAAAATGGTGGTGGAAAGGGCGATCAAGTCACAGTTGACTTGTGGCGACCCCAAAGGGTTTTCAAGGCAAGAGATGAGGATAGGTGGTTGGCCATTGCCTGCCTCTGCCTGGGACTTTATTGGCTGTTGGCCTGTAGCTACAGTGGGGCTATTGAAGTCTCCGCCCCCTTCCTTAAAGGGCCTCCCCCCTTCCTCCCAAAAGCATTTAAAGGAATCCTTTTTTGAGAAGAAGCAGTGTGTGTGTGCACTCCTCTCCCTCCCCTCCTGCGTGATTTAAAGGGTCCTTTAGCTGATTGGCAGGGAGCACATGGCCCGCCAGTCAGCTGGAGGGCCCTTTACATATTGCCGGAAGAGGGGACCCTCCCCTCCTCCAGGATTTAAAGGGCTCTCCAGCTGATCCGAGCCCCATCAGAAAAAAATTTGCCCCACAAGCCACAAAATCATGGCTTACGGGCCTGATTGGTGGTCTCCCATCCAAGTACTAACCAGGGCTCATGCTTGCTTAGCTTCAGAGATCTGATCGGGTCTGACTAGCCTGAGCCATGTGGGTCAGGGCAAGATCAAGACAGAGAGGTGAATGTAAACGTGCATGTACATGGGGAGTGGTTCTAAGGCCTATGGGCCATGAAACAGCACAGTCATCATCAGCTGACCATGTAGCAGAGCGGTCTTACGCCCGCTGCCACTTACCGAGTAACAAGGGGAAGGTAAAAATACGAAAGATATGCAAAGTGCATGAAAATTAGGATCAGGTGGGTGAGGTGGTATACTCATAAGTTGTGCTGTTGGGTCAGCTGAAGATCAGCCTAGTCCATAAGCTTGTTTCTTTTTTAAAAAAATATATTTTTATTTAATTTGTTATAGTACATTGCACAATATATAACAATCACAATAACGAAAGCCTGTTTCTGACTATAGATACTTTGAACGTAGCATTTCGCCATCACGGAACACCCAGAAAGCATCTGTCATAGCACAGTGAGCATGAGGTCTACTCATGAGAAAGGCCTTCTAAGAGACTGGTTGGCTTCGGAGTCCGTTTTATATGACCAGGAAGTGGGTGTGAGGGAGGCATTTGAACCTTGAGTTCCTGTGGCCCCACTAGTTCAGCTGACCTTCACATTAGTTCACTGCCCCATCCTCCTTTACATTTCTCCAGAATGTTATTGTTTTACCATAGTTGCTGTCACTTTCTGAAGTGACGGAAAGTTCTGGACCTTGTTCAGTCCCTATCCCAGGCCTCAAGGTGTGGCCTGGAGTTCTCCCAAAATTAGAGATCAGTTCCCATTGAGGAAGCAGCAGCCTCAGAGGTCAAGGTCTATGGTATACCATAGAAATGGTGGTCCTAGAGTGACATTACATCCCTGCTGAGCTCCCTCCCCTCTCCAAACCCTGCCCTCATAAGAGCCCTGCTGGATCAGACCAGTGATCCATCTAGTCCAGCATCCTGTCTCACACAGTGGCCAACCAGTTCCTCTGGACAGCCAACATCAGGGCATAAAGGGTGAAGTAGGGATGCCGGGTCCCCTCGTTGTGCTGGCCGGGGGGGTTGGGACGCATTCCATGACATCCCTGACACAATGACATCACCTTGAAGTGACATCGTCATGTTGGGGGACATCATACAGTGACGTTCTAGTTTCGGGGGGAAATTCTATGGTCAAACTAGTTTCAAACCATAGAGTTTTGTCTTCAAACCACAGCGTTGCTGCGCAACATCCCCCAGTGTGATGACGTCACTTCTGGGTGATATCATTGTAGGGCTGCCAAGTGCCCCCGAGGGGGCAGGGAAACCCCCGCCCCAGAGGCCCGTTCCCCCCTGCCGCCAGATTGGGCCTCGGGGAGAACCCCGCCCCGATGTGCGCATCACCAGGAAGTGACATTAGGATGCCGAGCACGCTGGGGGCGGGGCCACGACCATCGGAGGGAAAACTCTATGGTTTTCCCTCCGAAGGTCACGGTCCCGCCCCCAGCGTGCCCGGCATTCTAACGTCACTTCCGGGTGATGTGTGTGCGGCATGCGCACACGCTCCAGTCGCCACCCGGGAGTCCCCCACTGCGGCGATTGCAACGACTAGGCAACCCTACATCATTGTGTCAGGGATGTCACACAACAATGTTGCTGTTTAGGGGTGGGGTTTTCCCTACTGGCCAGCTAGGCTGCGGTGGGCGGAAGCCCTGAAAACTGGGGGAACCCCTGCAAGGACCTGGGGACTGGCAACCCTAGGCTGAGGCCTTCCCCTGATGTTGCCTCCTGGCTCTGGGACTCAGAGGTTCACTGCCTCTGAATGTGGAGGTTCCCCTCAGCCACCATAGCTAGTAGCCATGGATAGACATCTCCTCCATGAATCTATGACGCATCCCCCCTCCCCAGACACTGCCTTCAAATTTCCAGACATTTCTCAAAGTGGAGTTGGCAACCCTATCCCAGTTTTATGCACTGGTTCAGGTTGGAGAAAGTGGTGAGGGGGACTGAACCCCCTTTCCATGGGCACTGTGGTCCTGATCCAAATGAAGCCCATGTGTGCCCTGGAAGCCCAGAACTCCAAGCCTATGACCCGAAGTCCTCATAGAGGTCACAAGGACTTCATAGCATGTGAAGCTGTCCTTGAGTGCGGGAGAAGGGGAGACTACAGATGCTCCTTCTGACTGTGGCTCATTGGTGAGGGGAAATCACTCTGCATTTGCTCAGAGAGACTCTGGTTGTTATTAGTTGTTATATCTACAGACTGCTCAGTGATGGACACCCAATCTAAGCACGGGCCACTCACCTATTACTGCTGTTTAGCTCTACACATGCAGTCTAGTGCACCAATGGGCATTATATTTAGGGTTGCCAAGTCAAAATTTTGCCGGAGCGGGGGACTCCCTGCTGGTGGCTGGAGGGCGACTGGAGCGCGCTCAGAAGAGTTTTCCCTCAGATGACCTCGGATTTCCATAGAGTTTTCCCTCGGATGACCGTGGCCCCGCCCCCAGCGTGCCCGGCGTCATCACGTCACTTCTGGGTGACGCGCACGTCGGGGTGGGGTTCCCCCCGGGGCCCAATCCGGCGGCGGCGGGGAACGGGCCTCTGGGGCGGGGGTTTCCCCACCCTCCGGGGGGACTTGGCAAGCCTAATTATATTTATTTGACTGGCTTTGGTGCTTTCATAACCTGGAGCCATCTATGAATCTGGACAGTGTTGGCCCTGCGGCTGCCTGCCAGATCAGCCTTCTGGAATGCAGACGTCCTCCTTTAGCCACACCAACTTATGTACAGGAGTGTCTCTGTGTTTATCAGTGAAGTGTTTACAGGGTATCGATTTTTATCAGGAAAATGGCGGCAGCGGTGGGGTGTGTGTGTTAAATCCCCCCTTCCCCTGTCCCAGTCCAATCCTACAGGAAATCTGATCACGGATCTCTCTCTTGGCCTAAATTTTGTAGGAGAGACAGCAGTGGCAAAAGTCGAAAGGATAAATGGGAGGAAAATGCACTCACGCTGACTTTGGTTTTACTGTTTTTTGACCCCCACAGACTAGCTTTCCTGCACACTGACCTTTGCTTTTGTCTGCATGGTCACAGAACTTGTTTGACTCCTACAAGTGGCTCGGGGGGCGAACTACACATTACGTCGCCCACATGTACGGCCTCCCGCCCTCCCATCTCTGCTCCTGTTCTATAGACCAGGAACTTCATTCCCAGGCACATGCAGGCCTGATTCAGATCACAACCTTGATGCACAGGGAGAAGGAATTCGGCCTTACTCCACCCCTTGCATACTTCCAACCGGAAACATTTCCCAGGAACTGCTGTTTAACTTATGGGTATTGATAGTCGGCACTGATCTGGATAGTCCAGATTCGTCTGATCTGATCAGCTCTTGAAAGCTAAGCAGCGTTGGCCCTGGTTAGTACTTGGACGGGAGACCAACGTGGAAGACCGGGGTCACTGTGCAGAGGCAGGCAATGGCAAGCCACCTCTGTTTGTCTCTTGCCTTGAAAAACTCTGTGGGGTCACTGTAAGTCGGCTGTGACTTGACGGCACTTTCCATAACCACTGATAGGCTACAGGGCGGTTTCCCCAGTGGGACCAAGAACAGCTTGCTGGTGACAGTGATCTTTCAGGTCAAGAAATACAGCGTGGACCGGGCCTCTTCTCTCCCCCCTACACCTGATCCAGATCAAGCTTGCATGTGTCCCAGGCACAAGCGACACCTTTGGCACGCTTATGGATGAGGTACAATCTGGGCTGCTTGAATCAAATGATTATTCCAGGAAAATCCAGCCGCTGTTATTGACCGTTGTGGCCATTCCGACCGGCAGAGAGGTTTTAGTGTATCCTCTGCTTTTTGCATGGGTGTAACAGGAGACCAAGCTGCTGTCACCCTTTCTGCTTTTAAAAATCCATGCTTTGAAACAAAACATACTGGACATTTGTCTGCACACAGGGAGGTCTGAAAGGCAATCCTTTTGTAATAAAAGTACAATGCGTTTGACTTTAGGAGTGTGCACACGGCCCTCTTATCCCCTGGACTGTAAACATACGCGCCTAGGGAATGTAAATCTGAGGCTTAAAAATACATCTTCATTGCTCCATCCATATAATCTGTACCTTTTGTAACCTTGTAAAGCTGTCAGTCTCCGGACATTTTGCATGCTGAAGAAAAATCACTGTTGTGCCTGGAGCAAGGAACATGAATGTTGTAATCCTGACTCCTCCTCCAATGAGAAGAGAGTACACATACATAGAGCTCGATTCCCACACAGCTGAGAAGCTGTCCGTCTTAGACTCCGAGCTCCGAGAAAGTGTGGATTTCCCTTTCTGCTTGTGGCTGTGTTCGTTTCCCTGGGGACTCATTCCCCCTCTGGATTTACGGGATTAATTAAAAACTGTTTTACCAACTAGATTTTCATTTCCTTGTCCAGGAAGCTTAACTGAGTCAACATGGATCCAGCCAGACTTCCTTACTCCAGAAAAGTGAGTGCTGTGGTTCAACCTTATTCTTACAGCTGTTGGTGTCTGAGTTGCCTTTACATAAATATATACCTGTTAACATGGCGTTGTGGGGGGTTTCGTTTTACTGACAAAGTCAGATAAAGACTCTATGTTCATAAAATTAGTATCAAAGGGGCACAATTACTAGCTGGATTGCTCTCCAGTCGTGTGCTAAAAATATCCCAAGCCGAAACCTGTCACCTACATTGTTCGCACAGAAATTTACAAGGCTGTGTGGACTTGCAGAGAGAGGGAGTTGAGAAGGCACTTTAAAAACATGTGTCAAAGTTGGTCAAACTTGCCAGAGCTATGCTGTTGTTATCAGACAGGTTGTATGACGCAAAAAAGCTGGGTGTGAAGAAAAATCCCCTTCCGAAAGTAAACGTAGGTGTTCGCAATGCACACCTATGGAGAGACAGGTCAGAAGCATTCTGTGATTTCTTACTTTAAGGCAAAGAAGTGTCCGAGGAACTGTGGCTCAGTGGTAGGAGCATCTGCTTGGCATGCACAAGGTCGCAAGTCCAATCTCTGGCATCTCCATTTAAAAGGATCAGATAGTAGGTGATGTGAAAGAGCTTTTCCTACCTGAGATTATGGAAAGCTGCTACCAGTCTGAGTGGGCAATACTGACCTTGATGGACCAATTTTCTGATTCAGTATAAGGCAGCGTCATGTGTTCATGTGTGCCGTACAAGCAGGTGCACAAAAGCACATAGACATGTGGCATATGTCTTTTTCTACAATGGAAATGATTGATTGGGACTGCAATCCAAAACTGCCATCTTCAGAACTTAACACTCTTCTGTGGTTAGAATGTCAGACCAGGATCTGGAAGACACAGGTTCAAATCCCCACTCTGCCGTGGAAGCTTGCTGGGTGATCTGGAGCCAGCCACACACTCCGTTTCACCTACCTCACAGGGTTGTTGTGAGGATAAAATGGAGGAGAGGAGAACGATGAAAGCTGCTTTGGGTCCCCACTGGGAAGAAAGGCAGGGTATAAATGAAGCAGTTTAAACCCCTTCCCTTCCCTCCCGGAGTCCGGCCACAGCTGCAGTGTGATTCCAGGAGGGGAGGGGTTTAAAGTTTAAGGTATTTGTCAGGTTTAAGGTATTTTTCAGGTATTTATTCGGCTGGGTATATACCAAGTGCACACCCCTTGGTGGCAATTCTAAGTCAAACTTTCGTGCCTTACAGATCATTCAGTGTTAAGGTTGCTTTTACCTGTACAGGTGTGCATAGCTTTACACAACCAAACCTTGCCGTGATGTGTATAGATTGCTTGTTTGTTTGTTTTCACTCATGTGTTTCTGATGGACGAGCATTAATTGGCATGGAGGCCTTCTGTTATGTTTCACTGTAGCCAGTGTTTCTTCTATAGCATTTTATGGGCACATCATTAAAAGGAGAGATAAGCTGTGTGTTGCTCATCCCAAATAAAGGGTATGTTCCACGCTGTTTTGTATGTGAAATCATCAGACTTCTGTGGCTTGTAGTTGAAATTTCAGGAGGGAAATCAACTGCAAATCCCTTCCTTTGCTGACATTATTCCAGGTGGGCGATTTTCTGTTTTTGTGTGTTTATTTGGCTTTGGCAGTGTAGCTTTTAGGCAGTAGCCGTGTCTCCAAATGGACACCAGTCTAGGCTGTTGAATACCTAGTGGATCCAAACTGAACCCCTTACATTCAAGCAGTGGCCCCCAAACACACATTTAGACTGTAAGCCATTGAAACTTTGGAAATTAGAAAGATGACATTTGAATGGAATTGTATGGAAAAGGTAGAATACAGAGGTATATTATATAATGGTTTTGGGGGGGAGGGTTCTTACAAAGCACCAGTCTTCTTGAAAAACTTCTGAACCAAATGTTTCTTTTTCTCTGCGCACTGTGATGTCTGGTTCTCTGTTTCTGTAGTGTGCTGAAGTGGTAGTGTGTCATCCGCTTGTGAATAACACACACATTAACAGGACATGCATCCCCGACCCACATTTATAGTCCCACTAATTCCCAAATTCACCTGCCGCTAATGGTGGAATTTCAAAATAATAACAGCACCTAAAATAAATCAATTGGTTAGTGCACTGACTATTAACACAAGACACGTTAAATTGCTCCTCCTACTTTGTAGTTTGGTGTAGTGCTTAGGAGCGTGGACTCTAATCTGGGAGAACCAGGTTTGATCCCCCACTCCTCCACATGCAGCTGCTGGCGTGACCTTGGGTCAGTCATAAGTTCTCTCAGAGCTGTTCTCTGAAGGACAGTTCTGTCAGAGCTCTCCCAGCCCCACCTACCTCACAGGGTGTCTGTTGTGGGGAGGGGAAGGGAAAGGAGTTTGTAAGTCGCTCTGAGACTCCTTTGAGTAGTGAAGGGCCGGGTATAAATCCAATATCTTCTCTCTTCTCTTCTTCCTGGGCATGGGATAGTCCTTGTATCCCTAACAGAGGAAACTCCCTATATGTATAACAGAATTTTTAAAAATCACAGCAGCGCATACCAGGTGAGAGGTGTGAAATTCCAGCTTGGAAATGGACACGCAGATACAATTTCTTTAAAAATCCTCTGCTACTTGGGATGCTTTCCCTGTGCTTAGAACATTCCAAAGAGAACTTGTGCATTAGGGTTGTCAGCCCCCAGGTGGGAGTGGGGGATCCCCTGATTTGGCAGGCTCCTGCCTGCTGCCGGCCAGCTGGCTGGTGAGGGAAACCCCACCCCCAACAGCCAACTTCTTTGGTGTGATGACATCACAAGGAAGTGACATCATCACGCCAGGGATGCCGTGCAATGATGTTCTGGTATTTTGGACAAAACTCTATGGTAACCATAGAGTTGTGCCCAGAATACCAGAGGGTCACTGTGTGGCATCCCGGGCACGATGACGTCACTTCCGCATGACATCATCATCACGCCAGGGATGTGGCGCACAGTGATAATATCCTGCCCCCCCTCTCCTGGAGAGCTTCTTCCCACCCACTCCCACTGGTGAGAGAAGAGGACCTGGCAACCCGATTGTGCATCCAAAGATGGGCCATTGCTTATTTTCTGGTCACTTGCAGATCGTAGTTAAAGGTAAAGGTAAAGGTTCCCTTGCTCGAAAGCCAGTCGAATCCGACTCTAGGGTTGTGGTGCTCATCTCCGTTTCAAAGCCGAAGAGCCAGCGCTGTCCGAAGACGTTTCCGTGGTCATGTGGCCGGCATGACTAAACACCAAGGCACACGGAACGCTGTTACCTTCCCACTGAAGTGGTACCTGTTTATCTACTTGCAATTTCTTGCTTTCGAACTGCTAGGTTGGCAGGAAGATCGTAGTTAGTTGTCATTAATAAAACAAATTCAGTACTAACGATTAATTATTCTGTAGGACATTCAAACAAGTTTGATTTTCTCTCTGCGTGTGTGTTTTTGTTATACCACGGGGTTGTGTTGATATCAGACCTGTGCTTCTGATTCTGACAGTGGTATTTACTAATGACATGGCCTGATGAGACCAGTTTCATCCGAGATGAAAAAGGGAATTTGGGTCCTCCTCATATTATTCTCTGCCACGTATGGAAGTTGTAGTTGCTGGTTGCAATGTCATAGACAAAAAAAAAATCAGATGTACGCTCTAGGCAACATAGGCCTTATAATTAAACTATTGTCCAATATGCACACAAGGCAATTTAAGCCTCACCTGCCAAAAATGCTCCGGTGAAAACACATCAGCAACGCAGATCCCTCCTTTCCCTCCTTTCCCTCCCATCAGAGCTGCCAGATGCACGTTTGCCTCCTTGTGAGCGACAGGGGTGGGAGTGAGGGGTGGGCTGCAAGGGGCTGGAACACTTTCCCTATGAGGAAAGGTTAAGGCGCTTAGGGCTCTTTAGCTTGGAGAAAAGACGACTGAGGGGTGACATGATTGAGGTTTACAAGATTATGCATGGGAAAGAACAGGTAGAGAAAGAAGTACTTTTCTCCCTTTCTCACAATACAAGAACTCGTGGGCACTTCATGAAATTGCTGAGCGGTCGGGTTAGAATGGATAAAAGGAAGTACTTCTTCACCCAAAGAGTGATTAACATGTGGAATTCACTGCCACAGGAGGTGGAGGCAGCTACAAGCATGGACGGCTTCAAAAGGGAATTAGATAAGCATATGGAGCAGAGGTCCATCAGTGGCTATTAGCCACAAGGTATAGATAGGGGCTCTGGGGCAAGTGATGCTCTGTCTTCTTGGTGCTTTGGGGGGGGTCAACAGTGGGAGGGCTTCTAATGTCCTGGCCCCACTGGTGGACCTCCTGATGGCACCTGGTATTTTTGGCCACTGTGTGACACAGAGTGTTGGACTGGATGGGCCTATAAGGGGTGGGGAAAAGGCTAAACCACCCCCCTCCCCTGCTCACCTCTTTCTCTCTGCAAACAGACTTCTCAGCTGCCCTTTGCAGCTGTTCCTAGACCAGCGTCTGCCGATGGATGTCTAGTTTTGGCCCTTGCAAAACTGGTGTTTGAAAATACATGTTTCATTCAGTTGTATTTGACACAGAGCTGGGATTGCGTGCAGCTCCCATGACGTAGATTTCAGACCACGCAGTGTGGATTAGATGCAACCGGTTAACACATGGGATTACCTAATCCACAAATTCTGGAGGTTCTACCTGGGCCGGTGCCTTGCTGCTTTCGGAGGGTGACTGGGAAGCCCATAAGTGTTGTGCGGTCTGGACAGCAAGATTTTTGTTTACTGGATTTTTTTGTTTACGGTCTCTGCTGCAGTGTTCCAGAGGGAGAAAAAACATATCAGCTGTCCATATGTGGGCAGCAGTGTTCCCTCTAAACTGAGTTAATGTGAGCTAGCTCACAGTTTTTTAGCCTCCGGCTCACACATTTTGGTCTTAGCTCAGGAAGGATGGCCTCAGAGCAAACTAATTTATGCAGGAGCCAAATCACTCGCTCACAACTTTAATGCCTGTAGCTCACAAAGTGGAATTTTTGCTCACAAGGCTCCGCAGCTCAGAGGAAGCATTGGTGGGCAGACCTTTAATGTGAAATTCTGTACAGAAGTTTTGGGTTTTTTTAAAAAAAGCCAGTCATAGCAGTAGCTTCTCTTGTAGGGCTACTGTCGCATTAGTTTTGATCCTGTAGCCACAGAATATCCACCGGCTAAACATTAGCACCCCAATCCGGTTCTGCTTGTGATTTTGAAAGTTAATTGCATGTGACTAGTTGCACCAGAAAGTGGGTGTAGAAAAAAACATTTCCAGTGCAATTAGTTACCTTCCCTCAATTAGTCTATGAGTGGTGGGTGACCTGGTAGGAAGGAAAAACTTATGAACCATTGAGCTTTGCCCAAAATGCAGGAAAAACTTATGGACCATAGAGTTTTGCCCCAAATGCAGACTGTCACCATGCAATGTCCCCAACATGATGATGTCACTTCTGCATAGCATCATCACATTGGGGAAATCATGTGATGTCCCCCCCTAGAATGCCCCCCCAAGTCCCCCCACTGGCAACCTTAGTTTTTTCCCCTGGTGGGGGTAAAAGCAACTCAGAGATGGCTCTTTCAAATGAGAAAATGGCTGGAGAGGAAATGGTTAAACCCCCCCCCCCCGCACTATTTTCCTCTGTCATCAAACAATCTTGAGGGTATGTTTGCAAAAGAAAAAGGGTTGTTTTAAAATACACACAAGTCAGGGGAGAAGAAATGTGTGTTTAAGCCCTGACTAGGGTTGCCAAGTCCATCTTCCACCCCCAGCGGGGGACATTGGGGGCGTTCCTGGAGGGGGCGGGGCATCCCCAACATGATGATGTCATGTTGTAGACGTGTGCCGCCCCCTCCCGCGCGCCAGATCTCCAGAAACGGCAGTTCCCTGCACTTAAAGGAGCCGGCGTTTCCCCTTTAAGAGCAGCCGCGTTTCCCTTTTAAGTGCACAAAGCTGGGATTTCCCTGCATACCTGCTCTCAAGCGGAGATCGGGCTTGGGAGGAAACACGGGTTCCACACACTTAAAGGGAGAGAGAGGGGTGGCTGTGGGTGTTGGGGGGTGGCTGTGGAGGTGGGGGGTGGGGCTTCCCCCGCCGGCCATCTGGCCGGCGGCGGGTAGAACCCCCCCCAAAATGGGGGACCCCTGGCAAACCGGGGGGGTTGGAAACCCTAGCCCTGACCCCTGACCAAGTACTCAGGCAGAGAAAACTAATGTCTAAAATCTTGGTCTGGCTAAAATACAAGCAGCATGCTGGTGCAGCCTCAATTTGCCTTGTAGCAATGTAGAGAAGGGACTGGTGGTTTATCCGGCTTCCACTGGATTTTGCTACATTCCAAGTCAGTTTTCTTGTTCTGCTTTCAAGATTTTAAGGAAAAACATTTTTTAAATAGTAAAACCATGTGTTGGCTTGAACGATTAAACCCCACCATTTTCTGCACAGTTCTGAGGCTAACTGAGGCTCAGGGAGTTTGCAGTTGGCATTTAATAGTCCTACCAAGATTCATGATTTTTGTCATACCTGTCTAAACCCTTAGTATAAAGCAGCTTTATCTGCTCATATTATTGAGCTGTGCTCATTGTTCAGAAGGATGATCAGTACACAGTCCTAGGGAGTCTTCAGGCAAGCATACATACCCTACTATGGTTGCAACATCAAAACATGGTTAACGTAAGTTTTAAAACTTATCTGTCCTCGACCAGAGCCAGGACATTTTCTACCCAGGCTCCAACCTGGTGGAACTCCTTGCTGAATAACATCCGTGCCCTGCGGGACTTGATGCAGTTCCATGAGGCCTGTAAGGCAGAGATGTTCTGCCAGGCATTCGGTTGAGGATAGCAATGGTTCCGTCTTCATGGCGCTCCTACTCCCTGCCTCCCCGTGAAGCAGTGGCACCACTGGAATTTTTAGCGCCATTTCTTAGGCTGATTACTGTTGTTTTCTATTATGTTGTACACTGCCCTGAGCCCTGTCTTTTCAGGGGAGGGTGGCTGAAAAAAAATAATAATCAAATTTAATAAATAAATAAATAAATGGCGGTTTATTGAAACTAACCATAGTTAGCTCAGCAAATGACTGACACTAACCAGAGTCTGCTTGAAATTCCCTGCTTAACAGATTGCCGTAAAGATTGTGGAGCTTGGTGACTGCACTCTCCCAACTGGTACATAGGTTCAGGCTGGGTTGTCACCTGTATGCAGTTGACACCCAGCTATATCTGTTAATGGATGGCCAGCCGAATACCGCCCCAGATACTTTCGCCGAGGGCTTGGAGGCTGTGGTTGGCTGGTTGAAACAGAGGTGACTGAAATTAAATCCATCAAAGACAGAGGTCCTGTGGCTGAATCAGGGAGACCCAAGGTTGGGATGCCAGCTCCCAACCTTTGACAATGTATTATTAACACCAGCATTGTGTGAGGAGCCTGGGTGTGATCCTGGATGCCTCCCTTTCAATGGAGGCTCAAGTCACAAATGTTGCCAGACTGGCATCCTGGGGCCAGGAAGGGCCTTCGCGGGGCTTCCTTGCACTCCCGCCGGCCTTGCAGGTCCACCGCCGGGCCCCTCATGGGGCTCAGCAGTAGAGCTGCAAGGCCGGCGGTGGTGGCCGGGACCATTGGGGGCGGGGTGTGTGGCCTATGACACACTTCCGGTGATGTCAGGGGGTGTGGCATATGCTAATGAGTTATGCTAATGAGTTCCCCTAGCTCTTTTTCTACGAAATGACCCCTGCACAGTGGTCCATGCAATGGTCACCTCCAGACTAGACTACTGTAACTCGCTCTACACAGGGCTAGCCTTGAGGCTGACCCAGAAGTTGCAACTGGTCCAGAACACAGTGGTGCGTCTCCTTATAGGAACATTGTCTAGAGCTCATATACCACTGGTGCTCTGCCAGCTACACTGGCTCCAAGGTGAATACCAGAACAGATTCAGGGTTTTGGATTTGACCTTCAAATCCCTACATGGTCTGGGACCAACATACCTTTGAGACTGTCTCTCCTGCTATGTGCCCCATGGAGCATTGTGCTCAATGAATAATAATCTCGTGGTGGTTCTCGGCTTGAAATGCATCCGTCTGGCCTCAACTCAATCTAGGGTCTTCTCAGCTTTAGCCCCAGTCTGGTGGAATGCTCTTTCAGATGAGATCCAGGCCCTGCGGGACCTAATCCAGTTCCGCAGGGCCTGCAAGACCAACATGTTCCACCAGGCGTATGGCTGAGGCAGCAATAGCTTCTAGGTTGGCCCCGTCTTTCTTCCTAGCCACTGACTCTGTCTTAATATCAGTGTAATATCTACCGACACACATGATGCAGAATCCTTCCCTTGAGAGCTTGGAAATTGTACCTTATGCGCCACCTGTTTGACTATTAACTGTACTAGAATGGATTTTAATTGATATGGTATTTATTGATTTAATTGATTTTATTGATATTGGTGCGGGGGGGGAGCAGTGGGAGGGCTCCTAGTGTCCTGGCCCCACTGGTGGACATCCTGATGGCACCTGGTATTTCTGGCCACTGTGTGACAGAGTGTTGGACTGGATGGGCCATTGGCCTGATCCAACATTGGCTTCTCTTATGTTCTTAACTATTGTTACCTGCCCTGAGCCCTGCTGTGCAAGGGAGGGCAGGCTAGAAATCAAATCAAATCAAATCAATAAAATAAAATAAATAAATATAGTGCCAAGAACTCTCTAAAGCAGGGGTGGCCAAACTGTGGCTCGGGAGCCACATGCGGCTTTTTCACATATATTGTGTGGCTCTTGGCAGGGCAGCTGGGCAAGCGAAGGGGAGGCACGCCTCGCCTCCCCTCCCCAATCGGTCTTCCCTTCCCCAGCCAGTTCCCCTTCCTGGGTAGGCTTGAGGCAGGAGGGAGCAGAGGGGGAAAAAAATCAACTTTAAATGCATTCTCAAAGCCCCCCCCCCTTACAAATACCATTGGACAAATAAATATTATCAATATCTGTTTCTACCCCTTTTGTTTTTATTTTCGAGTCTAATGTGAATAAAAAGCAAATGTGCATATTTTTAAATAAAAACGTGTGTAATATCTGTTCACCAGGCTCTCAAACAGTGGCTCTTACGTTAAGCAGGTTTGGCCACTCTGGCTCTAAAGCTTGGCCACTGCTGGAGTCAACAGCAGCAGGAGCAGCAAAATTGTTTTGTTGTTTTGCACTGGTATCTCAGTATCCCGGGGCAAGTCAGCCAAACAAGCTTAGCGTTCTACCTTAGCTCTCCTGCATTAAGATATAACCACTAATCAGAAGTTGGGAGCGGTGGCGCAGGGAATATAACACCTGCATTTAACATCTACACGAGCACCTGTTCGAGTCCCACCGTGGTCGAGGTGAGCTCTCGACCCTTAGTCCTAGCTCCCGCCCACCCAGCGGTTCGAAAGCCAACTAACTATCTATCGGCGAGTAGATAAATGGGTACCCACCCTTAGTAGGGTGGGGGGCACCCTCTCCGTCTATGGAGGTGTGTGGAGAAGCAGCGGCACTGGCAGCAATGGCGGCAATAGCGACGGCGAGAACAGCGGCGGCAGTGGAGCAACGGCGGTGGCGATTGGAGGAGGCGGCGCAACGCTGAGAGGCGGCAAGCGGCGGCGAGCAGAGCCTGGCTGATCCCTGGTGGCCATCAGTGAAAGAACAAGGCAGCTTCCGTCGACGGAGGCTGAGTGACGTCATCCGGAGGCGCGCGGAGCCGAAAAGGACATGGTCGGGCCGAGGACGACGTTGCTGGCGTTCCTTACACACACCCCCGTCTGCCTGAGCACCGGGCATCGTGCAGCCAGAACAAGCCGAGCCGAGGAATGCTTTCACCTAGGGGGTTGGTAGGGA
>NW_015160340.1:71861-76233 GCF_001447785.1 Gekko japonicus
AGGGTGTCTGCTGAGCTCAAATACTTTGGTCACCAAATGAGAAGGGAGCACTCACAGAAGAAGACCCTGATGCTGGGAAAGATTGAAGGTCAAAGAAGAAGGGGACAGCAAAGGATGAGATCAGAGGTCATTTCGGGGGGGAACGTGGGTGAATGCAGTTCCCCCGGGTGAGGTGCAGGGGGCGGGGCACACGACGAAGCCCCGCCCCTTGCTTCCAGCCGCCCCGCTTCCGGCCCTCATTCAGCCAGGAGGAGACAGGAGAAGAGGGAGGGTAAGTTGCTTCCTCCCCGCCTCTCCCCACCCCTGCCTGCCTGGGGCCAGGGAGGGCCATGGCGGGGCTTCCTTGCACTCCCGCTGGCCTTGCAGGTCCACCGCCGGGCCCTTGATGTCAGGGGGTGTGGCATATGCTAATGAGTTATGCTAATGAGTTCCCCTAGCTCTTTTTCTACGAAATGACCCCTGGATGAGATGGTTCGACAGTGTTATTGATGCAGTGAACATGAAATTAAGCAAACTCTGGAGCACGACAGAAGACAGGAGGGCTCGGCGTGATGTGGTCCATGGGGTCGCGAGGAGTCGGACTCAACTGTGCAACTGAACAACAACAGCTACTACTGACTTCAATGGATTTAGAAGGATGTCTGCTGAAGGACTGCATTGGAAGTTACCTCCATTGACTTCAATGGATTGAGAAGGGTGTCTGCTTAAGGACTGCACTAAAAGTTACCTCCATTGACTTAGATGGATTTAGAAGGGTGTCTGCTGAGGAACTACACTGAATGTTACCTCCATTGACCTCAATAGATTTAGAAGGGTTTCTGCTTAAGGACTGTATTGGACGTTACCTCCATTGACTTCAATAGATCGAGAAGGGTGTCTGCCTAAGGACTGCACTGAAAGTTACCTCCATTTACTTCAATGGATTTAGAAGGGTGTTTGCGTATCTCCATTGACTTCAATGGATGTGGAAGGGTGTCACTACATTTAGGATGGTACTGCTAGTGAGTTTGCGGCTGAGGCAAGATTTGATCTGGGGATTTCCTGGTTTGCATTTCAGTCCCTGCCTCACCTTGCTGCACTTGACACGCTTGTATGAGATTCTGTGCAGATATGGGAGCGATTCAACCCTCTGCTTTTTAGGCTCATACGTGTTCCCATATGAAGCTCCATCGTCTCCCTTTCCTCACCCACTCCCTGCACTCAGGCTTCCCAGTTACTGGATACCACTAGCTTCTGTCTGCATTAGTTAAAGAGATGGGACATTCAGAACCCAAACAAGGTTGAGGCCCACCCTTGCCCCGGGGCCAATGAGTGGACTGCCATACAACACAAGCAAGACTAAGCAGTGAGCAATGTCTGGCATGTGTGCGTGCGTGCGAGTGCCTTTAGTTTTGGCACCAGTGCCTGATCAAACCGATACCTCATTGCGCCACGGGGCAGCCCAGAAGTGTTGGAACACGCCCTCTGAGAAACTAGTTAGTGTCAGGATTAGCTGCAGCCATTGCCTTATAGATCGCAAAGCATGAGGTGAACTGGGGAAGGAGGGCATGTGGAATGGATTAAAACCTCTGGATAGATTTACAGTGTGGGGAGCTAGGAAAATCGGATAACAAGCCTGTCTTGTCATCTGAGCTTAACGTAGGACTGGAAACGTCTGTGTTCGTTTTGCGAGCCTGATATTCTGACAGGACAGCCTGGCCTAGTGGGTGCAGAACTGGAACATGGAAGAAAAGAAATTCGTTTTGGAACCACTGAGATGGTGGTAACCAGCGTGAGCCTGGGTTCCTAAGTACCAAAGGAAATCCAGCTGTAGTTGCCTTGGAAGGTATCCCAAGGGAGATACATTTTTTAAAAAGTGGTATTTCCCATATCTAATATCCCTGGCTTGGTGTAATGGAGACACTGCAAGAAGCCATTAAGATCTCTGCTTAAAGGCAAACCCTTGGCTGGCAGCTAGTTTTGGCACATGGAGGAGGGAAACAGAGTTTACTCCCGTTTGCCAACAAGACCCTTTTTCACAGCTGCTGCTCCCTTCCTTTATATTTTTCTTGTGCTTCTGTGCTGGCAACAGAGAGCAGGAGGCAGATTTGCAGAGGCCTGATGTTGCAAACTAGTTCCCATGAACTGTAAAGTGGTACGTGAATAAACTGGGGGAGTCTGGTTTGGGGTGATTGGACATAGGCCTACATGGCAGCCATTTCGTGATGAGTCCCCCCAAATAGCAGCTATTTTGATGTGTCCACTGCCTTTTCTGAAAATTCTGGAAGCGCACACAGGTTCAACCTGTTGGTAGAGTTTAAACATGCAGAGGAATGAAGCACCAACTGCTTAATGGGGCAGGTTCAGTTGGAGCCGGAAGTCTCCAAAGAGCCAATCAGGAGACAGGGAGGACACCATTTGAAATCGTGGGAAGTCCCCAATCTAGGTATGCTAACTAGAAGTCCTTCTGCTGTCCCCTATAGGCTGTTCTGATCTTCTTCAAGCAGGTGCACTACAGACCTTGTATATTCCAACACAACCGAGTCAGGGACCTCTGCATTGGCTTGTGACGAGTAACAGGTTTTTTTTCTTATGCCTTTTTATGAACTTGGAATACATTTAATGACGTGAGAGATCGTGAATGGTACTTTTCCAAATGTTGAAATAACCAGCAGTGTTTTGAAAGTACTCCCACATTGCTAGAGAAATACATACCTGTATGGCACTTTGCAGCCTACACCATTTTCACTCTTGCGACGTCCAGCCCTTGTTTGGAAGAAAGTCTTGTCAAATTTACTACTGTAAATTTGTTTTAAATTTACTACTGTAAAACAGACAAGACTTTTATTTATCAGTTTTACTGGAAGAGAGGTAGTATTGGGGGGGGGGGTTGCACATAGACTGTTTCTTTGAATCCCCCCCCCAAACAAAAACCCAACCCCAAACAGCACATACACTAACTGAAAGGGATGATGATGAAACTTAACACAGGAAAAAAAAAACATACCTCGTTGAAGTTGGTAATGTGAAATAACTGAAGTGGTGGGAAATTCCCAAGTGATCATTGAAGTACTTGAAAATGCATCTGCGATTTGGGCTGTAATATTACTTAGTGCCAACTTATTTGTGCAGCTGTAGCTCACCAGCCCTTCAGGAAAAGACCTGTCTCTGGCAGGGGGTGATTGGAGACGAAGGGCTGTTGGGTGAAGAACAGGGGGACTTCACCTTTTCCCACTCCACCATTTCCCGGGTCCAAGTAGGGCTTCCAGCTCCCTGTTGGGAAATTCCTGGAGATTTTGGGATGGGAGCCGGGAGAGGGTGAGGTTTGAGGAGGAGAGGGACCTCAGCAGGCTAGGAGGCCAGGGAGTCCACCCTCCAAAGCAGCCATTTTCTCAAGGGGAACTGATCTCTGTCATGTGGAGTTGTAATTCCAGGAGATCTCCAGGCTCTGGCTGGAGGATGGCAACCCTAGGCCTCCATATCTTTGTTTCTCTCCCCCCCCAAGTGGGTTTTTCTCTTGTGTACTTTTAAAACGCCCTGATTAGTCTCCCCTGCTTTTGTCTCAATATGGTGTTATCGGACAAGGTTTTCAAAAGATAAAATGATCCTTCTATGTGACCAATAATAGAAGGCTGATATGTAGCCATGGAAGACCTGGCTGCAGTGGAAGTTATTTGCATATTAGTTGAATTTCTACCATACTTCTTGACCATAAGGTCCTCAAAGCAGTTTGCAGCATATTAACATACAATTTGGTTGCCTGCCTCTGTTTAGGGGCTTAACTTCCATGCCCACATTATATATGGGGCCCGGCCCCAGTTTGCATCTAACGCTGATCAGATTTTCTATGGTGACGACAATTAAGGACAGTTAATTCACCATCAAAACGGTAACATTTTATGAGCTGTTTTAGATTTTATCTTGTTTTATCCTCTTTAAACTTGTATGATATTTGTGGATCTGTAAGCTGCCCTGAGCCTGATTCGGCAGGGAGGGCAGGGTATAAAATAAATAAAATATGCAAGGAGGGTGGGGTATAAATAGAATAAATAAATAAATAAAAATAAAAAACTCAAGTGACGTTCATCTTCTTCCACTCCATACAGCCAATAGTTTGGAAGCTTGAAGATTAATAAACACTTTAGATATCACAAACTATGTAGAAAAGGGTAAACATTTCAAAACTCAATTAATATTAACAAGCAAGGAAGAGGGTAGGAGGAAATGGAATTTCCCTTCCCCGACGACTGCTCTCCTAGGACTTCCCGTAAATAATAATCACTACATTTCATAACAAAGAGCTGGCCCCTGTGCCCATAGCCAAATCTGAGCTATCAAGCAAATCATGACTATTCTGCAAGATTGTGGAACCCTGGGGAAACCACGAGTTTGC
>NW_015160340.1:76348-77271 GCF_001447785.1 Gekko japonicus
GGCGTGGCCAACTCAGGAGCCAGCCGGAACTCCGTTCCTGTGTGTTCCTGCCCAAAAAATAGCCCTGGCGTCTCTTATGTTCTTAAACAAACAAACAAATAAATAAAAATAATACCTTCGCTCTCACTACAGGGCATAATTCTGCCGTGTCTGATTCATCCCGGCATCTCGTAAGCTATCCCTTCTCCCCATTTCGTAGCCAGTTAAAGACAACCTACCCACCCTTAGCCTCTAAACCCCTAATAGTTTATCCCAGAATGGCATCTCCCCCAGATGGTGGGGTTGCCAGCTCTGGGCTGGGCGATACCTGGAGATTCTGGGGGTGGAGGCTGGGGAGGGCGGGGTTTCAGGAGGGGAGGGACCTCAGCAGGGTCCAATGCCACAGAGTCCACCCTCCAAAGCAGCCATTTCCTCCAGGGGAACTGCTCTTTGTTGTCTGGAGGTCAACTGCAATAGCGGGAGGTCTCCAGGTGCCACCTGGAGGTTGGCAGACCTACAAAATGGATATGCCAAAAGCACAGAGGAGCCAGGTGCTGCTGCATGATTCTGTTATAAGAGTATGCATAGCAACTTAAATGGCTGGTACCTTCATAAAAATACTTTATTGAGAAGAACTCTGATTCACAATTTTGTGGTAACATCCCCGCCAGCTCTTTCCGTTCCGCTCTGTCCCCACCTTTTTCTTTGCCTCTGTTCTGCCCTGAACTATTTTATTGATTTCCTACTAGGCTTGCCAAGTCCCACCGGGGGACGGGGAAACCCCTGCCCCAGAGGCCTGTTCCCCACCGCCGGCGGATCAGGCCCCGGGGGGAACCCCACCCCGACGTGCACGTCACCCGGAAGTGACGTGACGATGCCGGGCACGCTGGGGGCGGGGCCACGACCATCGGAGGGAAAACCATAGAGTTTTCCCTCCGATAGTC
>NW_015160340.1:77342-84917 GCF_001447785.1 Gekko japonicus
TGCACAAGCGCGCCAGACACTGTCCGGGAGTCCCCCGCTGCAGCTGAAAAAGAACTTGGCAACCCTATTTCCTACTGTTTCACTTGTTAATAAAAGGAGCTTCACACGATATATCCAAAGGCGAATCCTTTGTGCTTGTACATAATTCTTATTCGCTTTTAGCTTGTAAATAATGACTGGGACCCAGTAGAAGTCCTGCAAAAATGCTAACTGAAAGGTTCCACCCTTTGACTAGCTTAAACTTACATCTGTCTAAGCAGCAATATAAAGGCCAGAAAAGAAACATAAAACTCAGCAGATAAGGTTTCTATCAAAATGCTCTGAAGGCAAATCCCCAGCTATTGTGTAGTTCCACGATCACAATTTGATCAAGAGATGTTTAAACAGTTGTCTGTCAATCAATATACAGGAGGTTTCCAGGAATCAATAAAAAATAAGGATAAATTATAACCTGGGTATTCTTCCCTCATACTCACTTATCAGTTAATAGGTATGCTGTCAGTACCAAAAAAAAAAAAAATTACTGGAAGCCAAGCAAATACACAAGATAAATTTTGCTCTGTACGTTCACCGCCCTGCTAGAAACAGCAAATGAACTTCGCCCGGGGGGTGGGGTGGGAATATGCATGGTGGAATACACATTATGTACAGGGGTAGAGGAGGAAAAATGAGGTCACTTTTTTTCATGGCATGGCCATGGCCGTATCTTTTCTAATATGTATTTCTACCTTCCAGAACACTTCATACATAACATGTAATTAAACATGGATTTCCCATAGGGTTGCCAGGTCCCCCCTTGGCCACCGGTGGGCGAATGGGGAGTAGGGTTGCAAAATCCAGGCTGGGAAACTCCTGGAGATTTAGGGGTGGAGCTTGGGGAAGACAGGGACCTTAGTGGGGTACAAGTCTCATGTTTCCCTTTACCTTTAATTGCTTTAAAAAGATATATGTTTGTATTCTTGACAAAAAGTTGCACATCAGGATTTATTTATTTGGAAAAAATTTATGCCACCTCCCCAGGGAATCTGCCGGAGGCATCTTTCAAAATGAAACATCATAAAAACAAAATGTTAATTAAAATCAAGCATTAAAGTCCGAGCAATAGAATATAAACATAGAACATAAAAACCTAGTGGCTTAAAATAACAGTTTTCCAGACTATAAATACTCTAGAATGGTGTTAAAATATCAGCCCTCTAATCTCTTGTCCCACTGTTTATTTAACAGAACTTTAATCCTTTCCAGCATATGGTTACTCATTTTTATCAGGGCAACTTGTGTTCCTTGTTTGCAGAATGGTAAATTTGCCTGTATTAAAGGGGGTTTGTTGGAATGAGTCCAGCTGACCCAATAAACCAGATTACTCTGGCTTTGACTGGCCTGTCTTCATCATTACTTACTGCCCCATCTGTTTGTGTATTACCCGAAAACACTGATCAGTAAAGAAATGGCTGTGCTCTTCCACCTGATTCCTGACACCATTGATTGGAAAGATGACAAACCCCTGCTGGAGTCTTCCATGACCAGAGGTATATACATTCTTGGCTTAAGGATAACAGGTTCTCTCTGGATTGGTTTCTGGACCCAAACTGTTAGATCGCACTAACAAAGGACTCTTAGAGTGATTCAGCAAGTGATTCAGCTTTATTGGAAGTAACGAACAAGCACTCAACTCAGTAAGAAACCAGAACAGAAAACAGTGGGAGCTTATGCTCCTTTTAAACATAACCGGGCTAATGTAGCCACGCCTATTTACAATTAACAACCAATGAGATTGCTTAGTTAAGGACCAATGGGAGTCTTTCCCTCCTAGGGAATGGTATCGTTCTGATTGGTCGCTGTTACGAAGCGACCAATAGGAAGTTCGCTCAGAGGAGCCCTGGTCTGGCTCGAAGCTTAACATAGGAGTCCTATGAGGTGATTCATGTAATCGTTTCAATACATTACACAAACCATTCAATACCAAGAGCTGACCAGAGCCTTCAACTGAACATGTGAGGTTGTCTTCTGCTGAGTCAGACTGTTGGTGGTCTACCAGGTATGACTTCTACATCACCTTCAACACGATCCTTTTAATTGGAGACATCAGGAACTGAACCTAGGACCTTCTGCATGCCAAGCAGATGTTCTGCCTTCCAGCCCCTCCCAAAATATTCACATGAAGCTACCTCATAGTTGGCCAGCTACCATTCGTCTATGAGGATAATATTTACTCAGACTGGCAGTGGCTGTCAAGTAGGATAAAGTCTTTCATATCCTCTACTACCAGATCCTTTTAACTAGGGTGTTGGGGATTGAACTTGGGACCCTCTGCATGGAAAGCAGATGCTGTATCACTGAGCAACAGCCACTCCCTTCATACATGCGCACCCACTATGACCTCAATTCTAGATGTTGTTGCATGCAACAGTACATAAGAACATAAGAACATAAGAACATAAGAGACGCCAATGTTGGATCAGGCCAAAGGCCCATCCAGTCCAACACTCTGTGTCACACAGTGGCCAGAAATACCAGTGCCATCAGGAGGTCCAGCAGTGGGGCCAGGACATTAGAAGCCCTCCCACTGTTGACCCCCCCCAAGCACCAAGAAGACAGAGCATCACTTGCCCCAGAGCCCCTAGCTATACCTTGTGGCTAATAGCCACTGATGGACCTCTGCTCCATATGCTTATCTAATTCCCTTTTGAAGCCATCCATGCTTGTAGCACCCACCACTTCCTGTGGCAGTGAATTCCAAGTGTTAATCACTCTTTGGCTGAAGAAGTACTTCCTTTTATCCGTTCTAACCCGACCGCTCTGCAGTTTCATGGAGTGCCCACGAGTTCTTGTATTGTGAGAAAGGGAGAAAAGTACCTCTTTCTTTACCTGCTCTTTCCCATGCATAATCTTATAAACCTCGATCATGTCACCCCTCAGTCGTCTTTTCTCCAAGCTAAAGAGCCCTAAGCGCTTTAACCTTTCCTCATAGGGAAAGTGTTCCAACCCTTTTATCATTCGAGTTGCCCTTTTCTGCACTTTTTCCAAAGCTATAATATCCTTTTTAAGGTGTGGTGACCAGAACTGCACACAGTATTCCAAATGAGGTCTCACCATTGATTTATATAGGGGCATTATTATATTGGCTGATCTGTTTTCAATACCCTTCCTAATAATCCCCAGCATAGCATTGGCCTTCTTTATTGCAGTCACACACTGTCTCGACATTTTCAGTGAGTTATCCACTACAACTCCAAGATCTCTCTCTTGCTCAGTCTCTGCCAGTTCAGACCCCATCAATGTGTATTTATATTTAGGATTTTTGGCTCCAATGTGCATCACCTTGCACTTGGCCACATTGAACCCCATTTGCCATGTTGACGCCCACTCGCCCATCCTTGACAGATCCCCTTGGAGTGCCTCACAATCCTCACTGGTTTTCACCACCCTGAACAACTTTGTATCATCCGCAAATTTAGCCACTTCACTGCTTACTCCCATCTCCAAATCATTAATGAACAAGTTAAAAAGCAGTGGACCAAGTACTGATCCCTGCGGTACCCCACTGCTTACCACCCTCCACTGAGAAAATTGCCCACCTACACTCACTCTCTGTTTTCTATGAACTAGCCAGTTTTTGATCCATAAAAGGACTTGTCCTTCTATCCCATGATTTTTGAGCTTACTTAGGAGCCTTTGATGAGGAACTTTATCAAAAGCTTTCTGGAAGTCAAGGTAAATAATATCTATTGGATCCCCCTTGTCCACATGTTTGTTCACCCCCTCAAAGAACACTAACAGGTTAGTGAGACAAGATCTTCCCTTACAGAAACCGTGCTGAGTCTGCCTCAATAGGTTTTGTTCATCTATGTGCCTACTAATTCTTTCCTTAATAATGGTTTCCACCAATTTACCCGGTATCGACGTCAGACTGACTGGCCTGTAATTTCCCGGATCTCCTCTGGAACCCTTTTTAAAGATGGAAAAAAAGCCTAGGAAAACTGAAATGGAAAATTTTTTAGAAACATATAATTTAAAGGACATATGGAGACAATGTAATCCAGACGAGAAACAATTTACTTTTTTCTCACATAGGCACAATGTTTACTCTAGAATTGACTACCTACTTACCACTACCCCCTTTATGAACCAAATTCAATCAGCAGAAATTGGTTCCTGTACTATTTCGGACCATGCTTGGGTAACCTGTACCTTCCTCCCAAAAGATATAAAAAACAAGTACCAACGTGGTCTTTTAATTCTCTTTTATTACAGAATGAAGTCAATTGTACAGAAATAAAAAATATATATTGCAGATTATTTTAAATTTAATGCGAACTGTGAAGCCTCCACAATTAATATATGGGATGCTTTTAAAGCAGTCCTGAGAGGCCAACTTATAGCTCTCTCGTCAGCGATAAAGAAACAAAGTAATAAAATTATGCAAGAGCTGCAGGAATACATTAAAAACTTAGAACTGAAACATATGAGGTATGGTGGTAAAAAGCACTTTAAAAAATTGAATTTAGAGAGGAAAAAACTTGAGCTTTTGGAAACTTCGAAAATACAAAAACAATTAATGTATTTAAAACAAAAGTATATTGTAAAAAATCCTAAATCCATAAAGCTACTTAAATATAGAGTCTCTAATTTACTTTCAAACAAACTCATTGGCTCAATTAAGGATAAGGATGGCAAAACTTATTCAACAACTGAAGACATAAGTAAGTTTTTTAACTCTTTCTATAAACAACTATATTCATCTACACATCCTAACTCTACAACTATTAAACAATTCCTATGAGATATTAACTACCAAAATAAATTAAAACAAGAACATAAGGAATATTTAGATAGATCAATTTCAGCAGAGGAAGTTCGACAAGCCCTAAAAAGAATGAAACTAAACAAGGCGCCAGGACTAGAAGGCTTGCCGATTGAATTTTATAAAAAAATTTACTTAGAGCTGGAAGAACACCTCTTAATTACCCTAAATGGAATATTACAGTCAGGAGTAATGCCACAGACATGGAGTATGGCTAAAGTAATAGTCATCCCAAAAGACAGTAAGGACCCTACTTTGCCTACTTCCTATAGGTCCATTTCGATACTGAACCATGACTTTAAAATCTTTTCTACAATTATGGCAACAAGATTAAATAGAATTATAACTCAATACATACATAAAGATCAAGCGGGCTTTATGCCAAATCGTAATATAACAGACAACATACGAAAAACATTGAATATTATTAACCATTGTAACAAACATAAGATAAACATGGCCATCTTATCGGTTGATGCTGAAAAGGCATTCGACCGGGTGGAACCCAACTACCTGCTTCATTTGCTGCACCATATGAACTTTGGAGAAACCTTTTTGAATGCCATTAAAGCAATATATACCAACCCATCAGCACAAATATCAATTAATAATGTTAACACAAACTCTATAAATTTGGAAAGAGGAACCAGACCGGGCTGCCCCCTCTCACGCATTCTATTTGCCATCTCCCTGGAACCTTTGGCACATGCGGTTAGGAATGACCCTACTATAAAAGGAATTAACATAGGAAATGAATACTGTAAACTTAGTTTGTTTGCAGATGACGCCATTTTTTATTTAAATGACCCTATTGAATCGATTAGGGCACTAATTAATCTTATAGAACCATTCTCCAAGATATCAGGATTCAAGATCAACTATGAGAAATCAGTCTTATATCCCATCTGTATACCACAACATCAAGAGATTTTAATGAAATCCACTTACCAATTTGATTGGGTGCAGACTTCGTTTAGACATCTTGGAATTAATATCCCTCTTGACATAAATGAGTTAAATAAACACAACTATAACCCACTGCTCAAAGAAGTTAAGTCAACACTAGCTAACTGGACAACACTAAATTTTAATCTTTTAGAAAAAATAGACATGTTTAAAGCGACTATTTTACCTAAATTCCTATTTTTATTCCAAAGCCTCCCTTCAGAAATCCCACTTTCAGAGTTTAGGGTATGGGAGAAAATGATTAGCTCTTTTTTGTGGGATAATAAAAAACCTAGAATCCAATATTTATTATTGTTAAAGCCCAAAAAGAAAGAAGGCTTAGCACTTCCCTCTTTAGAAAAATATTATGTTGTGGCACAGCTTAAAACATTATTTTATTATAATAACCCACTCTCAGATAAATCTTGGGTAGCTATTGAACAGGTTGATATTCGACCTGACCTACTCCATGAGTATATTTGGAATTACCCCACGTGTGGAAGAACACTACTATTCAACAAGAAATTTTTAAAACTTACTCTTCAAATTTGGGACAAATATCGAAATTTGTTAATTCCTGGAACCTCACCAGTAATGGCATTTTTGGGACAAGATTGGTTTGAACCGGGCAAAAACCCTCACAACTTCAAGGAATTACGAGATAAAAACATTTTTAGACTAAAAGATTTGATGATCCAAACAAAAATAGGAACTCAAGCCCAACTGGAACAAAAATTTGGCATTAAAATACCATGGTTCCAATATCAACAACTGAAACATATGTTTACCACCGTAACTAAAGAAATTGACCTCAAGAGAAGTCTAAGTTTATTTGAAAAAAGATTATGGAAACCGGAAACTGGTCCTCGGGGTCTAATCTCAATCTTATATAATCAACTAAATGCCAAAGAGTGGAACCAAGACACTAGAGTGCAAGGGAAATGGGAAAAAGAGAGTACAAATATTTCTGAGCCTACCCACTGGGAGGCAATTTGGAACTCGGTCGCATTTAGCACTAATAATGTCTTGGTACGACTTCAAACCTTTAAAATTTATTCTAGGTGGTATTTAACGCCGGACCGTTTATATAAATGTAAATTTAAAGCAACTCCACTTTGTTGGAAGGGCTGCGATTTAAAGGGAGACTTTCAACATTGTTGGTGGTCCTGCAGAAAAGTAAACAAATTTTGGAATAAAATTTTGAGTGAAATTTACAAAATTACATCTATCAACCTTAGTCATTCTTTTGAGTCACTGATGTTGAACTATTGGCCTAACATAAACTTGACTAAGCAACAAAGTGAAGTGCTGATATTGATGCTATTTGCTGCTAAATCTCTTCTAGCCCAAAAATGGAATACACGCAGAGTTCCAGATGTCTCTCAGTGGTACGTAAAACTGTGGGATGTAATAATGGCAGATAAAATTTCTATTCAATTGAAAGTAGCTCAAGGTATGTTAAAGGATAACAACTTTATTGAAAAGTGGTTTACGTTTTTTACATATGTTACGTCGCATAGACAATTGAATTATCTGTTGCCACAGAATTATGATAAAATAATGGTATATTAATTTCTTATTAATGTTGTGCATTTACCTGCCATGGGCTGGGTGGCTGGGAGGGGAGGGAGCCAGTCATCGGAGCCAGCGTCTTCTGAGCGGCCATGTTCCCCACATACACTAAGGTAGGCTTTCAGCCCAGCGGCGAACGGAGCCGATAGGCTCCGTCCGCCGGCTTCCCCCCCTCCAGCCCCCATCCTGCCCAGCGAACGGGCGGTTCCCCCCACCCCCCGCCCCCAGTCCAGCCCGGCGGCGGAGGCCCCAGG
>NW_015160340.1:85942-90954 GCF_001447785.1 Gekko japonicus
AGTTTTCCAGACTATAAATACTCTAGAATGGTGTTAAAATATCAGCCCTCTAATCTCTTGTCCCACTGTTTATTTAACAGAACTTTAATCCTTTCCAGCATATGGTTACTCATTTTTATCAGGGCAACTTGTGTTCCTTGTTTGCAGAATGGTAAATTTGCCTGTATTAAAGGGGGTTTGTTGGAATGAGTCCAGCTGACCCAATAAACCAGATTACTCTGGCTTTGACTGGCCTGTCTTCATCATTACTTACTGCCCCATCTGTTTGTGTATTACCCGAAAACACTGATCAGTAAAGAAATGGCTGTGCTCTTCCACCTGATTCCTGACACCTTTGAGTAGGATTGGAAACAGGTTCTCTCTGGATTGGTTTCTGGACCCAAACCATTCAATACCAAGGGCTGACCAGAGCCTTCAACTGAACATGTGAGGTTGTCTTCTGCTGAGTCAGACTGTTGGTGGTCTACCAGGTATGACTTCTACATCACCTTCAACATGATCCTTTTAATTGGAGACATCAGGAACTGAACCTAGGACCTTCTGCATGCCAAGCAGATGTTCTGCCTTCCAGCCCCTCCCAAAATATCCACATGAAGCTACCTCATAGTTGGCCAGCTACCATTCATCTATTAAGGACAATATTGTCTACTCAGACTGGCAGTGGCTGTCAAGTAGGGTAAAGTCTTTCATATCCCCTACTACCAGATCCTTTTAAGTGGAGGTGTTGGGGATTGAACTTGGGGCCCTCTGCATGCAAAGCAGATACTGTATCACTGAGCAACAGCCACTCCCTTCATACATGCGCACCCACTATGACCTCAATTCTAGATGTTGTTGCATGCAACCATATGCAGCATGAAAGAATGGTTGGGCAGGGTTGTTGAAATTCAGCTGAAAACTCAAACTACAGGACATGTTTTTATCGTGAAGGTGCCATCTGGCATTTTAAAATTTAATTTGAATGATGGACAGCATCACTATCTAAATGATGATGTTCAAACGGTGTTGCTGACTATATTGTAGAATGACTAATGGGAGGTCAGACTGAATGTTGGAATCACATCTGCGCTTTTACTTTTGCTGGCTTTGCTGAGTAATAAAATCCTGAATGTTTTCACTTTTAAAAATTGCATCAGTGTAGGTGCATGCAGGATGTTTAGAATTCTGATATTAAAGTATAATCCAACCTCTTCAGAATTTCACTTCCCCATCTAGAGCTCTGCGAAGGAATCTGTTTTTTAAAAAAACAAAAACAAATACTAACAGGGTCTCTGTCATAAGCTCTGGTGATGAAAGAGACTTTCAGCCCAGTTCATAAACCAGCTAGGCTGAAGAACTGAATGAAGGTAGTTTGGCCTCGTTGACATGAGTGCTGTTGCTGCTACTTTTTTGGCACCCCAGCCTACTAACTAGACCAAACAGTCTAAAAATCCAAACACTGTGGACGAAACTGAACAATGCATGGGAGACACACAAATGGCATCTTTCCTTTTTTTAATACACTGAAAAGCAGCTACAGAAAGTTGTCGCTTTTAGGCGGAAGAAGGAGGAGGGGAAGAATAATGAGGGGAGCAGGTGCTGAACCCTTTCGCATCGTACTGTTTTTCAGTTCAAAATCAATTATTTGTTTTCAACATTTATATCCTCCACTCCCAGCTTGCAGTAGGGTTGCTGGGCCTCTCACTATGGCAGGAAGCCTCTCGCCAGCAACATAAGAACGTAAGAGAACATAAGAGAAGCCAATGTTGGATCAGGCCATTGGCCCATCCAGTCCAATGCTCTGTCACACAGTGGCCAAAAATTAGGGCTGCCAAATGCAGCCGGGGGGCGGGGAATCCCCCGTTTCGGCAGCCATTTGAGGGGAAAACTCTTTGTTTTCCCCTCAAATCGCGTGGCCCCGCCCCCAGCGTGCGACGTCACTTCCGGGTGACGTGCATGCTGCACGTGATTTGAGGGGAAAACTCAACGCACACACCTGAGATCGTCCGGGAGCCCCCCGCTCCCGGACGATCCAGATTTGGCAACCCTACCAAAAATACCAGGTGCCATCAAGAGGTCCAGCAGCAGGACCACCTTACCTGTCGCTGCTCTGAACAGTGACACAAGGAAAAATTTTAAAAACCAGTGTGCCATGCGGTCACTTCCAGGAAAGCCCAGAAGTAGGGTTGCCGGATCTGGGTTGGGAAATGTCTGTGGACTTTGGGGGTGGAGCCAGGAGAGGGTGGGATTTGGGGAGGGGAGGGGCCTCAGCATGGTCCAATGCCATAGAGTCCACCCTTCAAAGCAGCCATTTTCTCCAGGGAAGCTGATCTCTGTCAGCTGGAGATCAGTTGTAAAAGCAAGAGATCCCCAGGCCCCAACTGGAGGCTGGCGACCCTACCCAGAAGTGACATTGGACAGATTTAGGAATTGCTTGAAACTCCAGCAATTCCTAGAGCTACACAATGTCACTTCCAGGAAAACCCGGAAATGATGTCACAGTGCATGCAATGCAATGGCCTGCTATGTCCCCGTCCCCCAAGCTCCTGCCAGTTGCCAAGCTCAGCCTGGCAACCCTCAGTTCCAGACTGCTGAGTCGGTTTCCCTTCATGATTATTAAAACAATACATTCATTTATTTTTTTTAAAAAAAACCCTAATAAAAAGCAGTACTGAATTTTAAAAAATCACACCAAAAACAATAAATAATAAAAACCCATAGGAATAACACTGACAATAAAACCAGAACAGAAGAAAGAAGAAATAATCAAGTCAAGGCACATTTGTATGTGCACCCAGCAATGCAAACATCATCAGCCTAAGCAAAGAGTTCTGCGTAGGTAATTCCAAAGTCAAGGTGCCATAGCAAAAAAGGCCTTGGCTGTTGTAATTACTTATTTACACTGACGTTGGGGGCTCACAGACCAGAGCCTCTCTAGACAATCTTAACTGATAGACTTGTTTCTATGGGTACAAATTACCTTCTCGGAGATGCTTTTTCTCCTGCATCTTTTCTCTAGGCGGGGAATTATAGGTGTGATTATAAGGTGGGAGAACCAGCAGGAAAAGGAAGGATTAAGTAGCTCCCCCTCTCCCCCTTTATGTTGACTTCCAATTTCTCTTTTCAGTACTAAAACCTATTTGGAGATTGTTACTGTATTTCCTGCATATTAGTCAGGCTGGATTAAGATGTATGGAGATCCTAAACTATGTCAAATATGAGGCCATTTAGCGATCCCCAGGCAATAGTAATTTGGTAGTGTTTAGTAATTTGTTCACATAAATCGGGCTCTGCCCTTGTCTTGCGTCGAGGTAAGCGGTTTCGAATTCACATTTTAGACTTCCTAATCTGAACATTGGGCTGAATGCATATAATAATCATCCCCGTACACTTTTCAGGCACTGTGTGGATGTAACTCATGAATAAGTTCTAAGTTCACAGTATATCTAATATATTTTAAATAAGAACATAAGAAACAAACTTACAGTCCAGTACTAAACAGAGTGACATCCTTCTAAAGCCATTGACGCTAACGGACTTAGAATGGTCTAACTCTGTTTAAAAAGGTAAAGGTTTCCCTTGCTCTAGGGGGCTGAAGAGCCAGTGTTGTCTGAAGACTTCTCTGTGATCATGTGGCCGGCATGATTAAATGCCGAGGCGCACGGAACGCTGTTACCTTCCCACTGAAGCGGTACCTATTGATCTACTTGCGATTTCTTGCTTTCAAACTGCTAGGTTGACAGGAGCTGGGGCCAGAGGCGGGAGCTCATTCCGTCACACGGTACTTGGGTCTTGAACTGTCAAACTACAGACCTTCCAGTCTGCAGCTCAGCATCTTAACCTCTGAGCCACCGCTGCCCCCAACTCTGTTTTGTTTGTTGTTCAGTCGCACGGTCGAGTCCGACTCTTCGCGACCGCATGGACCAGATCACGCCAGGCCCTCCTGTCTTCCGCCATCCTCTGAAGTTTGCTCAATTTCATGTTCGTTGCATCTATGACACTGTCCAACCATCTCATCCTTTGCCGTCCCTGTCTTCTTTGACCTTCAATCTTTCCCAGCATCAGGGTCTTCTCCAGTGAGTGCTCCCTTCTTTTAGGATTGCACTAATAACATCTTTTGGTCATGAAGAAGCCATCACTGAGTGTAGCTCCCAGGTGAGTGTACACTTTGGTTTGTCTCAATGAAACTGCCCTTAAATTAGCCAGTGTGGTGTAGTGGTTAAGAGTGGCAGACTCTAATATGGAGAGCTGGGTTTGATTCCCCACTCCTCCACATGGAGCCTGCTGGGTGACATTGGGCCAGTCGCTAGGGTTGCCAGGTCCCCTCATCGTGCTGTCAGGGGGATGGGGGGGGGCTGTTCTGGGATGTCCCCAACATGATGACATCACCCGGAAGTGACATCATCACATTGGGGATGTCACACAATGATGCTCTGGCCTGGGGCAAACCTCTATGGTAAAACTGGCTTCAAACCATACAGTTTTGCCCTCAAACCAGATCACTGCTGTGCGATACCCCGATGTGATGATCTCATTTCTGGGTGACATCACAGTGTCGGAGATGTCACACAGCAATGTCTCTGTTTGGGGGTGGGGTTCCCCTGCTGGCCATCAGCAGGCAGAAGCCCCCAAAACTGAGGGAACCCCCGCCAGGACCTGGGGACTGGTTACCCTACCAGTCACAGTTCTCTCGGAGCTCTCTCTCAGCCCCACCTACCTCATAGGGTGTCTGTTGTGGGGAGGGGAAGGGAAGACAATTGTAAGCCCCTTTGACACTTCTTCAGGTAGAGAATAGTGTGGTATAAAAACCAACTCTTCTTCTCCTCTTCTATAACAAAGGAATTAATTCTGAGTTTGATATTCCCTCCAAGTATCCCACTCAATTAGGACCTCCAACGAACTTTCTAGTGTCACAAATGTGCAAGCAGTGTTGGTGTGGGGGGTTTTCCATCATGAAGTCCATGAGAAGAAGAAGAAGAAGAAGAGAGAGAGATTGGATTTATACCCCGCCCTTCACTTGGAGTCTCAGAGCG
>NW_015160340.1:91325-106607 GCF_001447785.1 Gekko japonicus
CAGCAGTTGCTGCCACCTTGGGCCTGTCCAGACTGTGTTGCATCCTACATGCCTTCCTCTGCAGCCCGATCCTGGGGGTTTTTTGGGGGGGGGGGTTGTCATTGGAAAAGGATGCTTTTACCCATGTCGTTATTTATTTATTTATTTGTTTCTTCGACTTGCTACCCCGCTCTAACCCCCTTCTACCATGCTCTACGACTGAAATTTCTAAATTTTATTTTGGCTCAATTAGAAGAATATCCTGCTTGCCTAAAGATCCTTATTCTTCTTGATAAATCCAAACCTTGAGATAACAGAAACTGTTGCTAAATTTCTTTTTGGTGACATTTCTATTCGCCCTTTATTTAATTGATGGGTATACTTACTTGGTAATTCCTTGTTTCTGTATTTTGCAAGTATTATTCTATGCTGTGGTTGTTGTTGTTTTGTTGTATATGGGTTTGCAAGGGTTACATGCCAATAAAGGTAACTGGACTGGTGTTGGGTGATAGTGAGATATTGAAAAAATGGTATTTAGCAGAGATAAGATAGTCCAGCAGAGCCCGAGTAAAATAATTCAGACTCAGAATCCATGTGTGATTAAAATATAAAGTTTTTACTGAATTCTAGCATGGAAAGGGTAACTGGGATGAAAATAACAACAGAGCAAAATCTGCTACATCCTTACTCTACAAAGGCAAAACTAGAAGAGAGAGATTATGGCTACTCTTCTTCTTCAGAACACCAAACAGAGACGGGAAGAGAGCCATATAATGCTAATACACCTTGACACTTTAGTCCCAATCAAATTCCTAGATCAGGGAGAAAATTCCCGGGTATTCTATAGCTAAAAAACATTGGTTACATGAAAAATATGTGACTTCCTGTGAGTAACATAAAGAAACATTTAACCCAAGATATACTGAGTGTTTTCAACTTGTAATACCCAACAACTGGAAAAGGATGCTTGGGGTGGCTAGCTAACTTGAGCTGGTTCTGGCATACATGGAAGTGGTTCATAACTCATCGTCAACATGCAGTGCACTAAGAATGACCCAAAATCATGGTAATGGGGGAAGCGGGATTTGCTGCTCCCATAAATCAGAATTTATTACGCTGGAGAACTTCCCTAAATGACAGGTTCAGTGTTACTGACCATATGAACAAGCCCTGGATATTAAAGTAATAGCATTTTCGCGGTCGTTACCTGTTGTGTAATGTTTATTAAGTAAGGGAAATTATGTTTTTTGGTCTAACCAATCCATATGGCATCCCATTGTTTTGTAAATGTACACTGCATGCTGAAATTTTATAATCAAATTTGGTACATGTGTTCAGAAAAACAGTATCCTTTTCTTTAGCTGTTGTAGATTTTCCGGGTTGTATGGCCGTGGTCTTGGCATTGTAGGACTTGACATTTTGCCAGCAGCTGTGACTGGCATCCTCTGAGGTATAACACAGAAAGATGGAGTACTCTCTGTGTCAAGGTTAGAAGAAAAATGGTAGGCAGGTAATCCTTTTCTGTTGCAAAGTTCCCCTTTCATATAGCCCAGGAGAGACATCCCCTTGATTTCTCTGAAAAAGGTAAGTTCCCCTTAGTAGGAACTTTGTGAAATTTCACAGCCTGCAGTGGATGCAAATATGGAATTATCATCCGCATCTGACATGTTGTAGTTCCCACCTTGCCTCCGAATTTCTGGATGTACATGGAACCCAGTCTTGGACCAGTTTGAGTATGACTTCAAAGAGTGGGGAAGTTTACAATAGATTTTACTGTATGGTACTTTGTCCTTTCAGTTTGATCCAGAACACAATTGTGAAATAGCTGTGAGTGGTGAGAGCTCCAAGGCACCCTGACAGGGCTCTAAAGTTAAGACCAATTTATAAGAGGTGTGCTCATTAAAGGGTGAAATTCACCTTTGACAAAGTGTGTACTTCCGAAAGTATGACACACGGCTGATAATTAGGTTGGCTCTGTGAGAATAATCAGACCTGTGAATCAGGACGTTCGCTTCCTATTGCTTAAAAGGAATAAAAATACATCCGATAGCGTTTCCCTGGATCTTGGTAATAGGTACTGAAGCACAGAATATTGGTTCGAAAACATGCTGAATTCTTTGAAATTGGGAGAGTAAGCTGTTCAGTGGAATATTTAATCCATCTCCATTTGTGTGAGTCTGAACAGTTTGTTTGAATGTTATCAGTGGGCTTGGTGGAAAAGAGCAAAAAGGAGCAGAGAATAGTTTTTAATATACGAGCACACAATAGTGTTTTGCGTGGTGCCAGTTATAGCAAAATCTGTGTTATTAGGAATAACTCGTTCTTGTTAATTTACAGAGTCAAATATGGTCATCCATTTATACATTATCTCAAAAGTTATTAGAGGCCCCCAGTGACCAAATGTTGTCAGTCAATCAATGAGCCAAATATGCAGTTAACAGCACTTGACTTTCTGCTGACATCCCAGTCAGAGGTCATTTCGGGGGGATTGCGGGGGATCGCAGTTCCCCCGGGTGAGGTACGGGGGGCGGGGCACATGACGAAGCCCCACCCCCTGCTTCCGCCCGCCCCGCTTCCGGCCCTCATTCAGCCAGGAGGAGGCAGGAGAAGAGGGAGGGTAAGTTGCTTCCTCCCTGCCTCTCCCCACCCCTGCCTGCCTGGGGCCAGGGAGGGCCTTTGCGGGGCTTCCTTGCACTCCCGCCGGCCTTGCAGGTCCACCGCCGGGTCCCTCATGGGGCTCGGCAGTGGAGCTGCAAGGCCGGCGGTGGCGGCTGGGACCGTTGGGGGCGGGGTGTGTGGCCTTATGACACACTTCTGGTGATGTCAGGGGGCGTGGCCTTATGACAAACTTCCTGTGATGTCAGGGGGTGTGGCATATGCTAATGAGTTGTGCTAATGAGTTCACCTAGCTCTTTTTCTATGAAACGACCCCTGATCCCAGTACATGTTCAGCCTTGCTAACTTTCTATAAGAATGTGAGAAAGAAGCCTCTCAGGAAAAGCTATACACTATATGTCTGTAAAATCACATTCTAAGCATTAAAATGAACAATCAGTTTGGTGTAGCCAGTTTGGTGAAGACCCTGATGCTGGGAAAGATTGAAGGGAAAAGAAGGGGATGACAAAGGATGACATGGTGTTATCGATGCAATGAACATGAAATTAAACAAACTCCGGAGGACGACAGAAGACAGGAGGGCCTGGCGTGATGTGGTCCATGCGGTTGCAAAGAGTCGGACTTGACTGTGCGACTGAACAACAACAATAAAGAGTCAGTGTGGTATAGAACCAGTTTGGTGCAGTGGTTAGGAGTGTGGACTCTAATCTGGGAGAACTGGGTTTGATTCCTCACTCCTCCACATGCAGCTTCTGGTGCGACCTGGGTCAGTCACAAGTTCTTTCAGAGCTGTTCTCTCACAAGCAGTTCTCGAAAGAGCTCTCTCAGTCCCACCTGCCTCACAGGGTGTCTGTTGTGGGGAGGGGAAGGGAAAGGAGATAGTAAGTCACTCTGAGACTCCTTTGGGTAGTGAAGGGCGGGGTATAAATCTAATCTCTTCTTCAAACAAACAAACAAAAAAAAACCCCAAAACTTCACAAGCTCTGATCTAGGGATCCACATGCCCAGATGTTCAATTCAAGTCGGAGCAGCTTTGTATGTGCAGAGGGACTGGGAAGGCTCCCTTGAGAAGGAAGTGCCATAGCTCAGAGTAGCAGAGAAGCTGTTCCGTATGCCAAAAGCCAAAGGTCGGTAACCTTGGGGGATGGGGGGGAACAAACTAACAGTAATACGCTTGAGGTCAGATCTGCATAACCCACTCCCTTTGGAGCCCCAGACACAGCTGAAGTATCCTTAACCCACACTTCTCACCCTGGATGCTGTGAAGTGAAATGCTTCCCTTTAGTCTTCCCTTTAGCATTCCATTTAGCTCCCTTCATCAGATACTTTAGAGCTGTGACTCTCGGAAGCTAACAGTCCAAAAATCTTATTGGTCTCTTATTGCTACTGGGCTCAAATCTAGGACCATTTCTGCAAAACAGCTTGCCCCACCGTTGACCTTCACAGTTATTCACAGCTAATGGAATGGGATCTCTTCAAGAAAATTGGAGAAATCAAAAGAGCGTTCCATGCAAAGCTGGCCATGATAAAGGACAAAAACGGTAGGGACCTAACAGAAGCAGAAGAGATTAGGAAAAGATGGCAAGAATACACAGAAGAACTATACAAGAAAGACCTCGACGTCCTTGACAACCACGACGGTATAATCACTGACCTCGAGCCAGACATCCTGCAATGTGAAGTTAAATGGGCCTTAGAAAGCATTACTAACAACAAAGCTAGTGGAGGTGATGGTATTCCAGCTGAGCTATTCAAAGTCTTAAAAGATGATGCTGTTAAAGTGCTGCACGCAATTTGCCAGCAAATTTGGAAAACGCAACAGTGGCCACAGGATTGGAAAAGATCAGTATACATTCCAATCCCAAAGAAGGGCAACGCCAAGGAATGTTCAAACTATCGCACAATTGCACTCATATCACACGCTAGCAAGGTCATGCTCAAGATCCTACAAGCTAGGCTTCAACAGTACGTGGATAGAGAACTACCAGAAGTACAAGCTGGGTTTCGAAGAGGTAGAGGAACGAGAGATCATATTGCCAACATTCGCTGGATTATGGAGAAAGCAAGAGAGTACCAGAAAAACATCTACTTCTGCTTCATTGACTATGCTAAAGCCTTTGACTGTGTGGATCACAACAAACTATGGCAGGTCCTTAAAGAGATGGGAGTACCAGACCACCTCACATGTCTCTTGAGAAACCTGTATAAGGGCCAAGAAGCGACAGTTAGAACCGGATACGGAACAACTGATTGGTTCAGCATAGGAAAAGGAGTACGACAAGGATGTATACTGTCACCTTGCTTATTTAATATATATGCAGAGTACATCATGCGAAATGCTGGCCTGGATGAATCACAAGCGGGAATTAAGATTGCTGGGGAAAAGATCAACAACCTCAGATATGCAGATGATACCACTCTAATGGCTGAAAGTGAAAAGGATCTAAAGAGCCTCTTGCTCAGAGTAAAAGAGGAGAGCGCAAAAGTGGGCTTGAAGCTCAACATCAAAAAAACTAAGATCATGGCATCCGGCCCCATCACTCCTTGGCAAATAGAAGGGGAAGTCGTGGAAGTAGTGACAGACTTCACGTTCCTGGGATCCCAGATCACCGCAGACTGTGACAGCAGCCATGAAATTAAAAGACGCCTGCTCCTTGGGAGGAAAGCGATGGCAAACCTAAACAGCATGATAAAAAGTAGAGACATCACCCTGCCAACAAAAGTCTGCATGGTCAAAGCAATGGTATTCCCAGTAGTCATGTATGACTGCGAGAGTTGGACTATAAGGAAGGCCGAGCACCGAAGAATAGATTATTTTGAACTATGGTGCTGGAGAAGACTCTTGAGAGTCCCTTGGATTGCAAGAAGATCAAATCAGTCAATCCTAAAAGAAATCAACCCTGACTGTTCCCTGGAAGGCCAGATAATGAAACTGAAACTCAAATACTTTGGCCACCCAATGAGAAGGGAGCACTCACTGGAGAAGACCCTGATGCTGGGAAAGATTGAAGGTCAAAGAAGACGGGGACGGCAAAGGATGAGATGGTTAGACAGTGTCATAGATGCAATGAACATGAAATTGAGCAAACTTCAGAGGACAGCGGAAGACCGGAAGTCCTGGCGTGATCTGGTCCATGGGGTCGCGAAGAGTCAGACTTGACTGTGCGACTGAACAACAATGGTTATTTCCCCACAGGTTGATGCGCAGCAGGGTTCTGACCCGCATCTTCCTGCTTTCCCTCCTGCATCTGCAGAAGTTTTCATTGACGCGCTCCTGAACTTGTGGTTTCCAGTGGGGAATTCTTCACATGGCACCTAAACTCCATATTAGCATAATCTGCATCACAACTGCTCCCTTTTTTCTACGCCCACCACTCCTGCACAGCCACAAATGTCATCCCTCACCACAGAAATAACTGCTACTGTGGAATCCGGGTCCTGACGCACCGGGAATGAAAGGCAGGTACCAGATGTGTTGGTGTTCTACTGCAGACCAACATGGTTACCCTCTGAAACTATCTTCCGAGATAAAATTGGAAGGAGAAGGAGATTGACATTCCATTAAAATCTGCTTCAGCAAATGAAGGGTTGTACCCAGAGAGCTTGTAATGTTTGACATTTGGAAAAAAGGCTGAAGAAATGGGCATGTTTAGATTAGCAAAACAGAAATCTGAGACGATGTATTGCATCAGTCATTCAGTTATCTCTTATCACCTTCCCACTTAGCTCCTGTTTGACTTGTTACTCCCCTGGGGTGGGAAGAGGCACGTGATCTATGATGATGACTCTTCAGATAACGACCAGCTGCAGAGATTTATTCAAACTTCTGAGCCATCACATGAGGTTTGTGGCTATCAGACAGACCATGTAGTGGCTGTGGGCTAGGACACATAACAAAAGCAGCAGCATCCGGCACTCAGCGATGGCAGAGATGGAGGTGGAGTCACTGAAGAGTGCGCGGTGACGTAAAGCACAGGGGCGGCGGAGCCGGATGTGGATATAGCCGGGCCGCACGCCAGAAGATTGCGGAGCTGAGAAGACTGGCCTTAGACAGCAAAAAGAATGGGACGCTGACCTCAGTGGACCGCCAGAGGAAGAGAGCCAGGGAACAGCTAAACCCACCACCTGGGTGCCGGTAGGCAGCCCCACCCCCTGTAATAGATGTGGCCATAGTCTAGGGATTAACTTGCACTTTCAATATATATCTGTAAACTGCTCTGAGACCTTCGGGTCTCAGCGGTATATAAACCGAAATGTAAAGTAAAGTAAATGTAAACAACCTGAGATAGACCAGTGGCCCATTTTTCCTAACTCTGTTTATACTGACTGGATGCAATTTCCCAAGTTCTCAGAATTCCCCAAGTTCTTCAGAGATGTCCGATGCACTTCAAAATGCTTGGAGGGAGATCACAGTTTCGAATGCTATCCAGTGTTAAAAAGTTACGTCCCGGCACATAGAAAACCAGCCAGGCAAAAGTTAAGGTAGTATGAAAGGGTACCTGTCCTAAATTCAATCTCGATAGGAGTACAGACAAGAAGAAGAAGAAGAAGAAGAAGAAGAAGAAGAAGAAGAAGAAGAGATTGGATTTATACCCCGCCCTTCACTACCCAAAGGTGTCTCAGAGCGGCTTACAAACTCCTTTCCCTTCCCCTCCCCACAACAGACACCCTGTGAGGTAGGTGGGGCTGAGAGAGCTCTTGACAGAAACTGCTCTTTTTCAAGAACAGCTCTTATAAGGTTACATCAGCAGGTGCAAGTGGAGGAGTGGGGAATCAAATCCGGTTCTCCCAGATTAGAGTCCGCGCACTTAACCACTACACGAAACTAGACATCAAGAGAGCATGAATATGTGAAGATGCCTTACCGAATCCCACCAGTGGTCCACCAAGGTCATCATTCCCTGCTCAGAATGGCAAGAGCTCTTCAGGGTCTCAAAGCAGAGGTCTTTCACATCAACTACTACCCGATCTTTTAACTGGAGATGCTGGGGATTGAACCTGTCACCTTCCGAATGCCAAGCAGATGCTCTACGACTAACCACATCCAGTCCCTTGGAACATACAGTGTGACCTACTGACAGCTTTTTAAAGCAAGGTGAAATTTTATGATGTTTTCCTTTAGGAAAGAATTCCTCATGTTTTCAAGAAGGTGGATACCTAGCCAGATATTAACTTGGTTGGAGGCTTGGTGAAAGCAGGAGGCAAGGTACAGTGGCATCGTGGCAACTTATCATTGGCTACATGGCATATTCAGCCACTGAACACTAATGCTGATTGGACAGGAGGAAAATGGAGACATGAAGCATTGGGCCAGCATTCATTCATGTTTTTTTAATACCATGGCATCTGAGCAACAGGAGTCTGATTTGTGAGAACTATGAATTCAGCGGGGGTGTCCTTAAAGAGATAGAAGTGCGATTAATTTACCCTGATGCCTATTTGGAAGGGGGGTTGGGACTGAGCAACGGAAGCCTGTCCATGTATCGAAACGGCATCGGCACCAAATCTCATCTAGATTCCTGCCATGCGCACTTTCCATGCATGAAGAATTTTTGATGTAAACTAATGTTGAAGGGAGGGATAGGAGAATCCTAAACATATTTCATGAAGTATCTGGGAGAGTGTTCTGATGGCATGAGTCCCAGAACCACAAACATCTGTGATTGGCAATAGCATAGCTTCGGAGTCATACTTCTAGTTAGGACAAGTCTTGTGAAAACAGGCAGAGAACATGGTTATATAGCTCCCTTGGCAGATGCTGAGTTTGTGCCACAGCTTCTGTGGATGCCACCGTTGATCGACAAATTCTACAAATAGTCACAACTATAGGTGAAGACTCCGTGACATGGCAATTTTAAAAAAATAGCAGTTTCACTTAATATTGGGTGACACCAAGCAGCAATGTCAATATAAACTTATTAACATTAGGAACTGACTCAGGCTTTGAAAAGAATGAAGGACCTTTTTGGAGGTAATGCAATTAACTAGATTCATAATCTTACATAAAACCCACATGGCCGTGTTTTCTCATCTGCAGTAGCTAGCTGTAACTATTAATCTTCTTTCCGCATTTGTCTTGGAAACCTCTAAATGCCCTGTTAAATAAGACACTTTGTTCTCACAAATACATTGTAAATATTGCTACTTGGCACACAGAGGTCTATAAATGGAGCCCAGAGTGCAGATCATAAACGCACTTGGAGACATGTTAGCTCAGTATTGTACTCGAGTTGTTCAGTTATGCAAGGAAACCAAGGCTGCAACCTAGGAACACTTGCTTGGGAGTGAACCCCATTGAATAACACAAGACTTACTTCTGAGATGACCTGCTTATGATTGCTTTTCAAAAGTGTCTATAAGGCATATTTTTATAGACTAGAAGTGTATCTTTCAAGTTACTCCAAGAAAAAAGTTAGGTTAGAGACAGTTTCCTTTTTCAAAGTGTTGAAGCCAGTTTGAAACAGGGGTTGCTACCTTGTGCTGTGTACACTCTTCCTGCTTTTGACCTGGTAAACAGGTTTTGCAGGGTTTTATATGGTATCAGAAACCTGCACAACCTGCTTGACCAGAAGCGACAGTGGGTCAAAAGAAATATCTGTGTATCTCTGCGATGGGAAGTAATGACTCTCAAATCGCTTTCAGCTCTGTTAGAAACTATCATTTGTTTCCATCCTCTGATGCCAGAAGACAAGTATGTGTCAAAACTATGAGTAGTTTCATGATGGAACAAGCACTGCCTTGAGAAATCTTACTCTCTGGCTATCTTAAATTGCCAAGGAACATCAGAACAGAAGAATTGCCAGGCTGGATTAGAATGAAGTGGAAGACTGGCATGCGTGAAAGTAGGTTAAAGTGATTAGAACATAGACTCACTGTCTTGAAAACAACTAAGTTTGAGTCCAGTGGCACCTTTAAGACCAACAAAGTTTTATTCAGGCGGGGGGGGGGGGTTTGAAACTGATCACTGAAAAGGCTTGTAACGGGCTGCAAGCCTTTTCAGCAATCAGTTTCCCCCCCCCCATTAGAAATGGGGAGGAACGAACCTGGCCTTGAAAAGGCTGCACTGGGGGCGGCACTTCCGGTTTTTTCGGCCACTTCCTGTTTTACCAGAAGTGGCCTGAAAAACGTCATTTTGGGATGGGATGGTGGGGAAGCCTGCTCTAAATCGGGGGATCCTCTTCCCGGATCGCCTGCAGTAACATCAGAGAACAGCCATTAAGGCTGTTCGAGACCCACCGCGGCCGGGGTGAGCTCCCAGCCCTTGTCCCAGCTCCCGCCCACCCAGCGGTTCGAAAGCTTGCGAGTAGATTGTTGTAAGAATGTTGGATGTGTGGGTGTGTGTTTAACCCTGTCACCCACACTCCCCCCTCCTTCCCTCAGTTCCTGTGTCTCCTGTGTTGCCCCTTACCATAGGCAGAAGTGCAAGCTTGGAATTCACTAGTCTCTTCTTAAAATAAAACTTATCTTTATTATAGCAAAACATTAATAGTTCCTAAACATACACACAGAAAAATAAACATGCAAAACAAAGTTTTTTCACCCCATGCAAGCGCGTCGAGAGGCACTCTCTAACTGAATCCTTTCGGATTCAGCTGAAGTCTGTGGGCTCTGGACCAGTATTTTAAACCCAACATCAAAGGAGGAGTTCTTTTTGATGATCATATCAGGTGTTGATTAGCATGGAAGTGGAAATTGCCTATCTGAAAATTGCTTCCTAAAAGATGAGGTTGTATTACAGGAAATATTGTTTCCTTGGTCTCACACAATAAAAGTCCAAAGGGATCAATACAGTGTCATCCAGGTGTCCCCCAATCAGGGAAATAAACTGTGCTTTGATGTTTAGAGAGATGAAAAGCGGGGTATGTGTGTGAACTCTCTGTCTCTCAGGAAGCTAGTGTTATCTTGCCAGGTGTCCAAATGGCCACACATCTTTATTGGGGTTCTGCCACTTCCCAAGCCAGCTGCTTATTGTAAAGTCTCACACGCCCCTGGGCCTGGGAATGTAATGTTGAGTACATATTCAGTGAAAAAAAGGTCAAGCCTGTTTTGAATTCATAACTTAGTTGGTTCATTTTAAACCCAAATACTTCCATCTTTCAATATTTCTTACCACATAGATAAATGGGTACCTGCCCTTAGGTAGCAGGGGGCACCCTCCTCCTCCTCGCGGGGCGGCGTACAGCAGGAGCATCGGCGGTGGAGTGGCTGACGAGCAGCCCTGGCGACGCAGTGAGCGCGATGGATGATTAACGTCAAGTGGCGAAATCCGGGCGGAACTGAATCGTGGAGGCGCGGTGACGCAGCGGTGTGGCGGAGCCAGCAGGACATGAGCCGGAGCTGCAGTCTGCACGTGACCGCGCACCGGGATAAAGTCCGCCGGAGGGAGTTGCCGTATCAAAGACCTGTTCCAAAGGCGCCAGAGATGGAATACCGAGAACAAAACAACACTCAAGGAGCCAAGCGATAACAACAGAGCCCGCCTGGGGGAAAAAAGAGCCAAAATGACAACAACAGAGCCCTGCTGCCTGGGTGCCGGTAGGCAGTCACTTCCCCATATATAATGTGGCCCTAGATAGGAAATTTAATTGTACACTGTAAACTGCTCCGAGCCCTTCGAGGTTGAGCGGTCTAGAAATTGAAAGTTAAATAAATAAAAATAAACAAAAAGCTCTGCTGAAGGGAGCTTTCACTCTTGAAAGTTTATACCCCGAAAACCTTGTTGATCGCTAAAGGGCTACTGGACTCGAATCTGGCTGTCTTGAAAACGAATGAAATGCTGTGAATTTGTGTTCCCACCACTTCACTCCCACTACAGTTTAGGATGAATGCTGGTCTTCTCCAAAAGTTCTGCTTCAAGCTACAGCCACCGGCAGGTCACAGGCATAACCATTCCCTGGTGATTATTCCTAGCATCGGTTAAGAAGTATATTGCATCTGTATATGGATATTACATCTTAACTGTTGCAGCTAATGGCTGCCAATGGAGCTATTCACAAGCTGAACATTTGTTCCTTGCATCTGGTAGTCATAGTTATGATGACGCTGGAATTTAGCTGAAATGGAGTGATAACCCTCAATAAATCTCTCCTTCATAAGTCTCTCCAGTCCTTTTAAAAAAAGCCATCCTAGGCATGGGCCATCACAACTTGTGGGCGCAAATTACTTAAGGGTGTTGCTTTCTGTGCTGACTTGCGCTCCACATTCCCTTTCACCATCCTGGTTGGAACAATGTGGATTTCCTCTGCTTTTTCACTAGCTGTCACGAAACGCACATACACACACACACCAAGCGCATCTATTCTCCTTTCTAGCACATGAATCTTGAACATTTTAGAGCCAAACTAGTCATTTTTTTTTAAGATATGAGTCCAGGTTGGCTAGGTCCAGCTTGGGTTCCCAAAAGCCACACGGCAGCTGTGGAGAACTAGGGATGTCAGCCTCCAGTTGGCACCTGGAGATCTCCCACCATTACAATTGATCTCCAGCTGATAAAGGTCAGTTCCCCTAGAGGAAAACGGCTGCTTCAGAGGGTGGACTCTGTGGCATTACACCCTGCTGAGGCCCCTCCCCTCCCCAAACCCCACCCTCCCCAGGCTCCGCCCCCAGAATCTCCAGTTATTTCCCAACCCAGAAGTGGCATCCTTAGTGGAGAATGGCTATTGAAGAATAAAGCAGGGCTTGGCATGTTGCCATGGGAGAGCTTCCCCCCACACACACCCGCCACCAGCTGTTTTTCATACTGAAACGGTGCTGGGGAGAGTTATTTCCCTGTTTTGGTGCTCCGCGTGCACAGAATATTTCATGTGGAGCATTAAAATGGGAAAATAACTCCCCCAGTGGTGTTTCAGCCTGGAAAACTGCTGCGGTGGGGGATGGAGGAGCTTTTTGTCCCCCCGCAGCAGTAGCCACCAGTGTTCCCTCTAAGCTGAGTTAGTGTGAGCTAGTTCACAGGTTTTTAGCCTCTGGCTCACACATTTTTGTCTTAGCTCAGGAAGGATGGCTCCAGAGCAAACTAATTTATGCAGCAGCCAAATCTCCTGCTCACAACGTTAATGCCAGTAGCTCACGGAGTAGACTTTTTGCTCACAGAGCTCCATAGCTTAGAGGGAACATTGGGTTCCCTGGGTGGCTGCAGAGAACGTGAGTTGGGTCCAGGTGAAGAGGACGTGTCTAGTTTGGCCCTTGGAGCCAAAGGGTTGGAGGGTCAAATGTGTAGGTGCCTTTTTTTCTGAACCATGAGTGGGATACTTGCAAATACATCACCCACCTGCCCTCAGTATTGATCAGAATTCACAGTTCAAGCCACAGTGAAGTGAGAAACACTGTCATCTTGCAGCTATAAATAACCGAAATCTGTGTATTTAAAAGACGGGGCAATCTTAACTGCAGGTAAGCCCCGTGACAGAATAGTAAATAAGCAAAGGGCATCAAACAGTGCAGAGCCCAGGTGCTGAAAAGGCACAGCGTGTTCGAAGTCCAATCTACCAGAATATAAATACTTCCTCGGAGGGACACCGTCTGTAACTATCCTGTTTCCCCCTTAAGAATGGTTAACCAAAGAAAGCTTTCTTTTGATTGCCCTGGCTCAGTAGCACAACAAACTGAGCCAGACTAACTTGACAAGAGGTCATCACAAATGAGCATAGATTCAGGTGGGCGGCCGTATTGGTCTGAAGCAACAGAACAAAGTTTGAGTCCAGTGGCAACTTTAAGACCAACAAAGTTTAAGTCTTATACCCAGAATTGAACTTGTTAGTCTTAAAAGTGCCACTGGACTGAAACTTTGTACAAATGAGCATAGTTCATTGTGTCCCTCAGACAAACATACTTAAATAACACATATTTTAAAAGATCGCTTTTGCTTGTGGCATCAGTCTTTTCTGTTTTGTTAAGAGATTCCTTAGTTAAAGCCAGGGCTTTTTTGGTAGAAAAAGCCCAGCAGGAACTCATTAGCATGACAGGCCACACCCAACAGCAGAAACATATTAGCATATTAGGCCACACCCCTGACAGCGCAGCTCATTAGCATATTACGCCACACTCCACATTACCAGAAGTGTGGTCATCCAGCCACACTCACCTTTTGCTTCTTATTCTGTTTACCTTGTTTGTTGTCAAAACCCAGGGCCTTTTTTTTGTAGCAGGAACTCCTTTGCATGTTAGGCCACACACCCCTAATGTAGCCAATCCTAATGAGTTCCTGCTTTGTTGGCCCTCCAGGATAACTGGTTGGCCTAGGGTTGCCAGTTCCTCCCAGTCCGCCAGCAGGGGATGGAGGGGAATCCTGCCCAAAAATAGCCCTGGTTAAAGCAATTCATTCCTGATGGAGTTACAAATATACCCTGCTGTGTTTCTCTAGTCAGTTTTCTGTATTTTTTAAAAAACATGTGCATGTGTGTGTGTGCATGTGCCCATGCGTGTGTGCACCTGGAAGTCCTGGTGCCCTCTGGTGACTGACCCCTACGTCTCACCTGGAGGCTGGCATCCCTAGGCTGGCCACTATATGAAACATGCTGCTGGACTAGATGGACAACTGGTCTGATTCAGCAGAGCTCTTCTTAAATTCTTATGCTTACTTGCCAGGGTCAGCCCTGCTTATCTTACGAGATTTGATGAGATCAGGCTTGCACGGGCTATCCAGGTCAGGGCTCTAGTCCATTTTTTTTTAAAAGAACGGATAAAAGGAAGTACTTCTTCACCCAAAGAGTGATTAACACTTGGAATTCACTGCCACAGGAAGTGGTGGCAGCTACAAGCATGGACGGCTTCAAAAGGGAATTAGATAAGCATATGGAGCAGAGGTCCATCAGTGGCTATTAGCCACAAGGTATAGATAGGGGCTCTGGGGCAAGTGATGCTCTGTCTTCTTGGTGCTTGGGGGGGGGGTTTCAACAGTGGGAGGGCTTCTAATGTCCTGGCCCCACTGGTGGACCTCCTGATGGCACTGGTATTTCTGGCCACTGTTGGACTGGATGGGCCTTTGGCCTGATCCAACATTGGCATCTCTTACGTTCTTATGTTCTTGAGGGATTTCATCATATGTCTGCTGAAAGAAAAGGGAAGCCTGCTTGTGGTGAAACACTGCAGTACCCCTAGAGCTCTAGAATGGGACAGGGCCTGGACACGGAGTTCCCCCAAAGTCACCTGGAAAGGAGGAAATTCTACCTGTGTGTGTGTGGGGGGGAGTTGTTCATAGGTATGAAGGTTCTTTCTCTATTTCACTGCTAGTAGATGTGGTGCTGGTCACAAGCATAGCTTTCAAAGGCGGTTAGACAGATTCATGGAGGAGAGGTCCATCAGTGGCTACCAACCAATCGTGATTTTTATGGATCAGTATTTGAAACAGGATTTCTACTATAAGAGTGTCTCATAAAATGTACTTACCTTGTTGTAGAGATCTGTATTATTGAAGTTGATTTTCAATGAGATTTATACTTGTATGCAATGTTATATGGAAAATTTATAAAATAAAAATATTAAAATAAAAACAAAAACCATGGTGATTAAAGGGAACTTCCATGTTCAGAGGCAGCAAACCTCTGAATATCAGAGCTAGGATACAACATCGGGAAGACTCTTAGCCTCTGTAGCCTGTTTGTTGGCCCTCCAGGATAACTGCTTGCCCTAGGGTTGCCAGTTCCTCCCAGTCCGCCAGCAGGGGATGGAGGGGAAGGGTAGCTAGGTCCA
>NW_015160340.1:106973-110023 GCF_001447785.1 Gekko japonicus
CTTCTTGCCTCTCTCCCCATCTATTTGCTTTCCTTCCTTCCTTCCTTCCTTCCTTCCTTCCTTCCTTCCTTCCTTCCCTGAAGTTGTGATGATCTTAAAGGCTGCCATATATTCACATGCTATGCCAAACAGTGGCTGGTCTCTCATATGGGAGTGATCCATGCATCCTCAGTCAACAATCTGTGGAGGGTGCCAGGCCTCCAAATCTGTACATGGAGCTCTTGCATCCACAAGAGTTTTGCAGTTTACATAAATGGAAGGGATAGTGTTGTGCCCACAAAGGATGTATGTGCAGTACCATCACCTCCCCAGAAGAGAATGGAAAACCCTGTTTGCACATGGAACTCTGGGTACCTATCAGACCAAATAAGGGACTCTGGACTGGACACAGCCAGGCTATTGAGGCTGAGGAGCTGCCAGGACTCCTCTTCATTAAAGGATCCACTTGGTGACCTTGGCTCCCTCTGTACCAACCACCGGGCCCTGTCCTGAACCAAATGAGAATGATTTCCTCTCTGAACATTCAGGGAGTTCCATTTTCTCAATCTTCCAAGCCTGCTCTAGTCTCCACCTTTGCAAAATATGTAATTGCTGTTCTCCAAGACATTTAAGGAGTCCTCCTAGATCAAGGTGTTTAGGATCTTCCCAAAAGTTGGACTCATCCCTGAGTAAGGGGGGCTTGGTATATAGACCGAGGACTTCCCCATTGTCCCATGTAAGGAGGCAAAACCTTTGCAGGTATGCAGAGAAGGGGTTATACAGATTGTTTCACCAGTGGCAACAGTGTGAAACCCATCTAAAACTGTCACAAGACTGTGGGTGTTAATCTGTTTTTTTTCAGTTCCTGTGAGGCCTGTCAGCTGACCTTAAAGTAATTACTTGTGCATAAACTGGTTCGAACCCATTAGTTCCTCAAAGCAAAACGTTACAGTTGCTCAGGACACGACAGGTTAATATTACACAACACCAGCTAGCAATGCTAGCTTCTCTTGATGACATAACACAAGCTTATCACTTATGGCTTAGATTCTTCTTAAAGATGTTTTTGGATTCCAAATTATACACCTAGTTTATTGGCAGCCACAGCATTTAGTATATCCTCTCCTTTTCAGAAGGAGTGCCATCTGAAACCTAAATTTTAAAACCACAAAGTATTAATAAATTAACAACTCAATTCTGTGTAGGTTGGAAGTTGGTCCGTTTTGTTCAACAAGGCATAAGTCCTCTTAGGGTGTGCATAGGATTGCAGTCTAAAACCTTAAACCCGACAGTATACCCACAATTCCTAATCTGCAGTATATTTGTACTGCTTGTGGAACACCAAGAGATTTGTATCTCGTCACTTTCTTAAATAAAGGCTGCGATTTGAATGATACCGAATTGCACACTTTGTGCTTTAAATGCAGATTTGTGGATTACACACCCCTCTGAAGTTCGCATTCATTTAATGGGATTAATTTAAATGACCCTGTGCGTGTCTGACTAATCTTTTCACGTTGGCACGGTCATGGTTGCTTACATAGTTTAGTTAATCCGTAATTGGCTATGATTGTATCTTCCGAGGATTATCAAGAGCAAGGAAAATACCACCAAGGGGCCTTGTTTATAGAGTGGCCTAGGAATAAATGGCTGGATCGTGAGCCTTTTGACGGGCACTTGGCTGCTGCCATGTCTTCAGCATGATAAGTGGGAGGACCTCCATTTAGGGCAGTGAATGTGCAATGCAATCCTGTGCAGAGTTACTCCAGTAAGGCTGTTGAAATCACTGAGACTAGACTGGAGTAAATCTGCATGGGATTGCAGTGAGAGTTTACCACTGTTAAACCAAAATGTGCTGTTAAGTCACAACCAACTTATGGGGACCCCAGCAAGGAGCTTTCGAGGCAAGTGAGAAGCAGAGGTGGTTTGCCATTGCCTTCCTCTGCAGAGTGTTCCTTGGTGGTCTCCCTTCCAAGTACCAACCCAGTTTATCTTTTTAGATCTGATGAGATTGGGCTGTACCATACTCCCTTCACCCCCAAACTGAATACTGAGGTCGACTGATGCATAGCTAGCTACTTGTTAGTTTTATATAGGAACAAACCAATCATATGTGAGAAACTGGAGGGCAAATATTTGTTTACCTTGCTCCCTGAAAATACAGTAAGGATGAATGAGATTTCCCCCAATGACTTATCATTTGTACTGCAAGCGAAGCAGTAGCTCCGGTGGCACAGCTGCCATGCACTTTTGCTGCTTTCATATTGGGTTTATTAAGGTAACATACACTCTCCAGTTGGAATAATGGCAGCCTGAGAATATGTCTGTATCCCTTTCCTGCAGTGACTATTCCCGCCCACTGGGAGTGCTATAGTCCAGCCCTGATTCACACCGAGAGCAGAGGCAAGACTCCATCCACCATCACCACCAGCCTGGAAACCTGATCTGTGCAACTCCTGGCAACAAAGGTCTACAATCCATCTAGGACTGCAGTCCCGGGCTATCAAGAACTAGCCTGGGCTACAGGAGAGATACAGTGGTCTACTAAAGGGTAAGATTTGTTCCACCACCAGCCTGGAAACCTGATCTGTGCAACTCCTGGCAACAAAGGTCTACAATCCATCTAGGACTGCAGTCCCGGGCTATCAAGAACTAGCCTGGGCTACAGGAGAGATACAGTGGTCTACTAAAGGGTAAGATTTGTTCCGTAATGTGTACAGCATCAAATGTGTTGTAAAAGTATTTGGTTCTATTTTAATCATGCTGAGTTATAGTTTAGTCTCGTACATTTTTGTCAAGGTGCAATATGCTCTTTGTGCTGTCTCATATAGTAAATTGTGTCGTGAAATAGATTTTTGCAAATTTTGTCGATTTGTCTTTTTAATATATTTTTAAATACTTTACTTAGAGGGTGGGATCCAGAGAAGTGAAGACTGGGTATACAGCTAGATAAAGACATGATTTCGAAGTAATATATTTGCTTTGTGTGCATGCAAAGGGTGCAGAGGAGCAGAGAGACGCCAATAAAGTGCTCCCAGCAATGGCACTGGCTTTCATGTACCCAGCCGTAG
>NW_015160340.1:111518-111664 GCF_001447785.1 Gekko japonicus
AGGTATTTCCCAACTGAGAACTGGCAACCCTAAAATTTCGATGGGAAGATTATGAATTGGAGGATTATAAATCCATCAGAGGTTGTTTCCCCCTTTCTCACTTCATTTCTACCATCGTTTTGTTTGAAGTCCATCCTCATAGCAAC
>NW_015160340.1:111881-120645 GCF_001447785.1 Gekko japonicus
ACTAAATTGATAAGCGTTCTACAGATTGTCCAAAAAACAAGCACTGGTGGGGGGGTTTTGGGTGGGGAGGGAGTTTTAACCATCTATTTTGAAGCGACAAAGCATAGGGTTAAATTCACTGTGATCTGAATACGTCATATTAAAGGTAAAGGTAAAGGTTCCCTTGCTCAAAAGCCAGTCGAGTCCGACTCTAGGATTGTGGTGCTCATCTCCGTTTCAAAGCCGAAGAGCCAGCGCTGTCCGAAGATGTTTCCGTGGTCATGTGGCCGGCATGACTAAACACCAAGGCGAACGAAACGCTGTTACCTTCCCACCAAAGTGGTACCTATTTATCTTTTGCAATTTCTTGCTTTCGAACTGCTAGGTTGGCAGGAGCTGGAACTAGAGACAGGAGCTCACTCTGTCATGCGGCAATGCGGGTCTCGAACTGCTGAACTACTGACCTTCCACAGCCTGCAGTCATATTACCAGGCAACAAAAATGCATACTTAATAGTACATACCTTCAGTATTTTGGCCACCCAACATATAATCTAAAATCAGACTACACTGCTTTTGATGCAAGCCCTTTAAGTTCCTTCTGACCTTTTGGAACTTGAATTGAAAACCCTACAATCCTAGTCTTGCCATAAACCGGGGTTTTCAATGCTAGAGACATTCAGAGGTGGTTTGCCGTTGCCTTCCTCTGTGTAGCAACCCTGGACTTCCTTGATGGTTTCTCGTCGAAATACTAACTATTGGTCAGTCTAGTCAGGACTACTGAGGCTGCTCTGTCCTCATTGGACACTGTGATTTGTTTTCAATTCTGCATATGCGGTTTCTCTTTTATCTCAGGCCATGGTTAAGTTGCAAGCGAAAAGCAGCTAGATAATATCTGTAATAGTTCAGGTGTGGTGCAGTCCGCTTTGGTTAAAATGGCTGGGAATCTTGTATCTGCTTCCTCCCCACCCGCCCCCATTCTATGATTATTGATTATGATCTACAAACACCTACGCTGACCATTATAGTCAATGTTCCCCACAGGGTATAATGGAGAATCAATCTGGGGCTCTGTGGGGGCTGTTTTTTTTAAGGTAGAGGCACCAAATTTGCAGCATAGCTGCTGGTGCTTCTCCTTAAACCGCCCCCCAAGTTTCAAAAGGATTGGACAAGGGGATCCAATTCTATGAGCCCCAAAAGAAGGTGCCCCCATCCTCCATTATTCCCAACGGAGGGGGGAAAGGCATTTAAAGGGAACGTGATCCCTTTAAATGCCTTTTGTGAGCCACGTGGTGAGTTCACTCGGAAGGTGTTTAAAGAGAAGGCAGTCCCTTTAAACACCTTCTCCAAGCAGCATGTGTAGTCTTCGTCAAGGGAGGGGACAGATCTTAGAGGTGCAGAGGTGGTTGGACAGCATTTCTTCAGCTGCAAGACTGCAGTAAGCTACAGAAGTGGCAATACAGTTTGAGAGTTTTACTCTGTGCCTTTCTGAAGCTAGGTTTTGGCTCTTTCCCCTTATACCTGTACCTAACAAGATGTAGATCGCCTTGGGAACCCTAAGCTGGGTGGAACGGCAGCAGGAAAATGTTTTAAATAAATGGTAAATCGGTCATATTGTGTGAAGTATCAGAATTGTTAAGGTACATCTGCAACAAAGAGAAAGCTTAAATTTGACATACGCATATAGTTCAGCACATCCTTTCTTTTAAAAAGCAAGGGGAAGAAATAAGACTCTCTGTTTCTCGGTGATGGGACGTGACGTCAAGTCTGCCCCATCACAGCATCCAGCTGTCCTGGACACAGAAGAGAAGGGTAGTTCAGGTGCTGCCCTTCTGCCTTCAGACCTTTGAGGCAGCCTCAGAGCAGAGGCCTGAGCATCTACAGCAGCTGCCAGGAACCTGTGTCTCAAATGAAGTGAGCGACACACCGTTCAGAATTCCCTCTTCACGTGATTTAAAAATTCAGTGGTGATAGATCCGGGCAATTTCCCTTCCTGCTGTAAACCTCCTTCGTGTCATTCATCAGGGTCCCCCAGAAGTAGCATTTCATGGAGATTGGGGGGGGGGGGAGATTACGCCGAAGGAGTGATCGGCCCAAGGGCACCCAGCGAGCTTCCATGGCAGCGTGGGGATTTGAACCCTGCTCTAACCCTTACACAATGAAGAGTTGGTCTTTCCATTTATGTGATGGAGAAAATATGGCTGTTGGGTTGACGTTACATGCAGATGCAGCATCATTTTTACTATGGCCCTGGGCAAAACCCAGAAGTGTCTTCCTTGTGGACACGAGTGGCACGTAGTGATCAGTTGCTAATGGGAAATTCCCTTTGCGGTGGAGATTATAGATGGCAGAGAGTAATCATTTTCCTTTCAGTTGTTAGCCATGGTTTCCCTTTCACACATTGAAGTAACCCCCCGCACCACCATATTTTTCACATTACCCTGTTGCATTTTTATTTTATTTTAAGAGGATATCTCCTCCCTTCCCCCATCCAAAGGATAGGCTGGGGAATAAGGTAAAGGTAAAGGTTCCCTTGCTCGGAAGCCAGTCGAATCCGACTCTAGGGCTGCGGTGCTCATCTCCGTTTCAAAGCCGAAGAGCCAGCGCTGTCCGAAGACGTTTCCGTGGTCATGTGGCCAGCATGACTAAACACCAAGGCGCACGGAACGCCGTTACCTTCCCACCGAAGTGGTATCTATTTATCTACTTGCAATTTCTTGCTTTCGAACTGCTAGGTTGGCAGGAGCTGGAACTAGAGATGGGAGCTCACTCCGTCATGCGGCACCCGGGTCTCAAACTGCTGAACTACTGACCTTCCACAGCCTGCAGTTTAGCATCTTAACCACTTGAGCCACCGTAGCTCCTTGGCTGAGGAATGGGGACTCTTTAAAAAAAACCCTCTGCTAGCAGGCCTAATGCTGCATACAAATAACACAATACCATTTAAAAACCTTTTAAAAATGTCCATAATTTTTTAAAAGTGTTCATATATTTACAGAGGGACCCCTAGACATCCCCGCAATTCTCTTCTGTTATGCTAACTGCTGCAAGGGGCCGGCCCCTTGTGATCATCAGCAAATGAAAAGAGTAAATGACTAGCTCTTCGCCAAAATTCTCGCAGTTATAGGGTTTCCCCTTCAGACACAAGAAAACGGCTCATGTTGATAGCATCCTGCCCAAGAAATGTTGGTTTTTTAATGGGTTTAAATTAAAGCAGATTTTTGTGTGTGGAAGGAACAGATTGTTAATTGTCTGTGTACAAATAGAGGATGTCATGAAAAAAATGGAGAGACGACGCACCAGTCATGTGGCTGAAATGTAGGAAGTCCTGGTGTGAAAGCAGCCCAGGATTTGCCTGTGTAGTGCTTCAGAGTTCCAGTCGGTAACCTGTACTCTTCAGTTTCTACATGGGGCTGTTGAGTGAGATCATCCAGAGCTTTGGGGTTGGGTGTCATCAACATAAAGATGACACCCAGTTGTGTATTTCATTATCCCAGCCTCCGGATGCTTCCATCTTAGCTCTGAACCAGCGCTTGGAGGCTGTAGCCGAGTGGCTAAGGCAGGACAAGCTGAATCCAGATGAGACAGAGGTAATGCTGGTCGGGAAGGCTAATGCTTTGGAAGAGCTGGATGCACTTGTTCTATGTGGAATGGAGTTGGCATATGCAGAGTAGTTGATGTGCTTGGGGGGTTGTCATGGATTTACTGTTTGAAAAGCAAGTTGATGCAGTGGCCAGGCGGGCCTTCTATCAGTTGCGTCTGGTTCGCCAACTCAGGCTGATTCTGCATTGACCTTTCCCTCCGTTGTTTTACGAAACCCACGTTGGAACAGAAACTCCCCACTGCATTGCCTGCTGCTTTCACTCTCTTTGATCATCTGATTTTATTGTTGCTTCCGCACTCCATGCCATTTTCGAGTTCTTTGATTGTTGGATTTTATTGTACTGTCTGCATAGATTTATGGCTGTTTTATGGCCATTCAGGGGTGACTCTGCAGTCAGTACGGCTTTCCCCCGAGGTATTTGGATGTCAGATTCTTGGACAAAGTTACTCTCAACAACTGTCACTGGAGGTGATTTGTTTATTGAAGAATAAAGATGTTCCAAGCTAAGAACGTTGTTGAGTCAGAACTGAGGTTCTGGCACGAACCCCCCCCTCCAATTATACCTCATTCAAACGTAGTCCCCTCCAATCATACTGACCATTCATTCCCGCCTAACCAGCGTGCCTCTACCCCCCCACACACCTGTAAATTATCCATTTGTTATCTCGCTAAGGTAGCAAGCAGAGAGACAGACCAAGGCCATCTGGCCGACATCCCTGGGAAAGGGAGGTATCTTCAAAACATTACCTGAGATGCATTGTCCTACAATAAAGCCATTCTCACTCTCACACATTCAGACCCCTCCCCTGGAATTTTCCCAAATTACATGGCGAACGAGACAGCGAGTTTGACATTGGATGTGGTTTTGAGCTGCACTTTTTCCTCCCAGTTGAGAAAATGTGGAGCAAATGCTAGATTCAGAATCGCCCTTACTGGGTTACTGTAATGTGCTCTATTATTTATATATTTATTTTCCAGGTTTATATTCCGTGCTCCCCACAAATGGGCTCAGGGCGGATCGCAACAAATAATTAAGCCATTCGGCATCACGAAAAAACACAATAGTAAATAGTTGATTAAAACATTGAAACAAAGAATTTGAAACAGATTTGTACCAGTTATTGCACAGTCTCCGACACTGGTGCCGCTGGACTCTAAATTTGTTTAACCCAGCCCTTGAAGACAACTCAGGAACTGCCGCTGCCCCAGAATATGGTAGCCAGATTACTGGCAGTGGCCAGGCTATCAGAATATCTCATTTATCTCACTAGTATTGGTTGACAGATTTTTTCTGAATCCAAGGTGCTTATTATAAAGCCTTTCATAGCCTTTGACCCACATATCAAAAGGACCATCTCTTTCCTTAGGTACCTGTGAGCCAGGTGCATTGTTCAAGCTGCCACCTGCTAGCTGTTACTCCACTTAGGGTGGTCCACCTGTCATCATCCAGCACCTGTGCTTTTTCATCACAACTCTGTTCCTATGGAACAGGCTTCCTCAGGAGTTGAGGGGGGTTCTGTCTCTAGACGTGTTTAGGCAGTCTAGTGAGTCTGTTCTACTTGCCAAGATTTTTAATGGGTTGTAGGCTGCAGGAGCCCTGACTTGGGTAGCCTAGACTAGCCCAGTCCTGTCAGATCTTGGAAGGGAAGCACAAAAAAGAAAAGATACACCATAAATAACAAGGACTGTAAAGTCACTGAATAACAGTAATAGTTAATTAAAAGTATATTATGCGTGAAATGCCAATTGTGGTGTAATTTTTACATATTTGTGCAACAATAAATATACTTTTTTCAAAACGTCAACTAGACTCTTCAAGTATATGATTTTTCACTATGGAAACAGTACATACAATATTGTATGATTAAGGCTTTGAAAAGAAGTCTCTGTTGGGACAATTCCCTAAATAATATGTGCATGTGGAACAAGGACAGACCTCTCGGCAAGATTCAACAGATGTCCGGTAACGATTCAGTTTCAACGAGTCTTTATCAAGAATCACCCCTTTTCAAAGGAATCGCATAGTCCAGCATATTTATCATGGCCTAAACTCAGTCAGGGAGCTGTGGTGGCTCAAGTGGTTAAGACGCTGAACTGCAGGCTGTGGAAGGTCAGTAGTTCAGCGGTTCAAGACCCGGGTGCCGCAAGACAGGGTGAGCTCCTGTCTCTAGTTCCAGCTCCTGCCAACCTAGCAGTTCGAAAGCAAGAAATTGCAAGTAGATAAATAGGGACCACTTCGGTGGGAAGGTAACAGCGTTCCGTGCACCTTGGTGTTTAGTCATGCCGGCCACATGACCACGGAAACGTCTTCAGACAGCGCTGGCTCTTCGGCTTTGAAACGGAGATGAGCACCGCAACCCTAGAGTCGGATTCGACTGGCTTTCGAGCAAGGGAACCTTTACCTTTACCTAAACTCAGTCAGAGATTTCGAAACGGAATGCCTGTCCTCAGCAAATATGCACAAAAAACTTTCACTCCAACAGGGATGCGACATCTTGAAACAGAATTGTAAAATATGTAAAAATCACACTATAATTGGCATTTCATACATAATGGCCTTTTATTACCTATTATTGTTATTCAGTGACTTTACAGTCCTTGCTACAGTGTATTCTTTGCTTTTTTGCTTATCTTTTCCACCGGGGTCCTTGCCTTGTAGTTTAAATCTTGGAAGCTAAGCAGAGATAGCCCTGGTTAGTACTTGGATGGGGGACACCAAGGAGAACTAGGGTTGCTATGCAGAGCCAGGCAATGGCTAACCACCACTGAACGTCTCTTGACTTGAAAACCCCAACTTACGGCGACACCAGGATCAAAGGGTTTTTAGTTCAAGTTCCAAACTACTGCACCACCACTGAATGCCTTTTGCCCAGGCCACACCTGGAGTATAGGCTGCACCTGGAGCATTGTGTGCAGTTCTGGAGGCCTCACTTCAAGAAGGATGTGGACAGAATGGAGCGTGTGCAGAGGAGAGCGATGAGGATGATTGGGGGTCTGGAGACCAAGCCCTATGAGGAAAGGTTGAGGGACTTGGGAATGTTCAGTCTGGAGAAGAGCTGAGGGGGGACATGATTGCTCTCTAAGTATTTGAAGGGCTGTCACTTAGAGGAGGGCAGGGAGCTCTTCCTGTTGGCAGTAGAGGAGAGGACTCGAAATAATGGTTTTAAATTAATAGTGGGAAGGTAAGGTAAAGGTAAAGGTTCCCTTGCTCGAAAGCCAGTCGAATCCGACTCTAGGGTTGCGGTGCTCATCTCCGTTTCAAAGCCGAAGAGCCAGCGCTGTCCGAAGACGTTTCCGTGGTCATGTGGCCGGCATGACTAAACACCAAGGCGCACGGAACGCTGTTACCTTCCCACCGAAGCTGTACCTATTTATCTACTTGCAATTTCTTGCTTTCGAACTGCTAGGTCGGCAGGAGCTGGAACTAGAGATGGGAGCTCACTCCATCATGCGGCACCCGGGTCTCGAACCGCTGAACTACTGACCTTCCACAGCCTGCAGTTCAGCATCTTAACCACTTGAGCCACCGCAGCTCCAATAGTGGGAAGGTACTGGCTGGATATTAGGAAAAAAGAGTTGGGCAACAGGGGAAACAGCTGCCTAGGGTGGTGGTGAGCTCCCCCTCTCTGACAGTCTTTAACTAGCAGCTGTTGTCCAGGATGCTCTAGGCTGATCCTGCATTGAGCAGGGGGATTGGACTATATGGCCTGTATGGCCCCTTACAACTCTGGGATTCTATGATACCCCTATGGGATTGCTATAAGTCTGCTGCGACTTGGCGGCACACACACACAAAAAGGGCTGCAGGCATTTTTTAAGGAGCAATGGAGTTATTTGCGTGGTTTATTTTATATTTGAGTTTGTAAACTGCTTTGAGCCACGGGATTAGGTAGGATATAAACATCTGAGTAAATTAATTAGGTCTTGATCACGGTACCCTAATTATAGCCTGACTGAAGCTTGATTATGGGAAACTGAATTCTAACAATAACTTCAGTGGGACGGACCTACTTTGAGTAAATTGTTTAGGATTGCAACACTGATCAGCCGATCTGATCAGAGGAATGAATGACCCTGCCTTGCTAATCGTGGGTGTGCCTTTATCATTACTTTTCAACCATGGGGAAATGATGTTTTCCCCAACTCCTATCTCAGTGAGAATGCATTCAGACTTATATGCAAAACAGGATTCAGTGTGGACCCCCCCCCCTCGCGCCTTGAGATCAGTTTCTCCCAGTGTTCTCCGTACATTTAACCAATTTTTTTTGATGGGGTAGTACATTTTTTTTTATGGGTAATACATTTAACCAATTAAGAGTTGATTCATAATCTGTCTTACTCTCACCCTCCATTCCACCCTGCTCTTCATGAGGAATAGTCACATTTTGTTTTTAACCGTTTAGCAAAATCTCTGGGGCAAGAGGCATCAGCCCTGTACCAAAGATTTGCAGGGATTTGTATTGCTTTGAAAACCTCCTAACTTTTGGGGATGACAGTGGTACAAACGAAGTGTGTGTGTATGCTTTCCCCACCTTTCAGAGTGCTTGCCTGACTAACCTTTTTGAGATTTCATAGTAAAGTTGGTACTTGTTTTATTGGGTAGTGGCGTTGGTGTTAGAAATTCCTTTGGAGTAGCAAATTCCTCTGGAGAGCCAGTTTGGTGTTGTGGCTAAGTATGCGGACTCTAATCTGGGAGAACCGGGTTTGATTCCCCACTCCTCCACGTGCAGCTGCTGGATGACCTTGGGCAAGCCATAGTCCTGTCAGAGCTGTTCTTGAAAGAGCAGTTTCTGTCAGAGTGCTCTCAGCCCCACCTACCTCACAGGGTGTCTGTTGTTGGGCGGGGAAGGAGTTTGTAAGCCACTCTGAGACTCCAAGTGAAGGGCGGGATATAAAGCCAATCTCCTCCTCCTCCTCTTCTTCTTCTTCTTCTTGCAACTGACTAACCAGCTGAGGAGTTAAGCTGGGATCCAAGAGACGTGACAGAGCTTCCTGACTTTGCTGGAGGAAGGAACAGAGCTGTAGCTGTAGCCTTATGTAGAAAGAAGGTTTTTCTAACCATGGAGGGAAGAGCACAACCACTGAAAACTCTGCAGGGCAGTAGATCCCAAGGAGCAGGATGACATATGCCCTCTGCTCCCAGTCTCCAGGGCTACTGTGCAGAGGCAGGCAGTGGCAACCC
>NW_015160340.1:120956-126553 GCF_001447785.1 Gekko japonicus
TATTGGGAAGCCAGGCCCATTGACCTCCCATGGAATTATTTATTCATTAGGGCTGGAAGGCATGTGTTCTTCATGTGTTTAAAGATGCCCACTTTTTTGGTGTGTGTTGGGGGTGGAGGAGGGAAACCATGGACCGGTTCTCCAGAAGAGCAGAAAGGTCTTACAAACTGGACCTGAACTATACATTATGTGAAAAAATGTGGAGCTGGATTGCCTGGTTTATTGTTTTTCCCTTTAAAATAGATGGAAGCTCTCAACTGGATCAGGCCAGGGAACCTTGGAAGAGGTGTGGTTTTCTTTTGAGGGGGTAACTGCAACTTCAGGGACACAGTTTAGCTGGAAGTGACGTAAGGTAGCTGTAGGGATCACGGAAAACAATAAAGAGTTTGCAATATGGTTTTACCATAACGTTTCCTGTGATTCATAGAGCTACCCTATGTCACTTCCGGCACACAGGACATCGTGCCCTCCCCATTCCCCCACCCCTGAGCCTCCCGCCTGTTGCCACGCTTGTCAACCCGACTTATGATAGGTGTGTTTGTCCATCAGTTTCTCTTTCCAAACACTAATGTCAGACTCCCATCACATCAACGAAGTACACACTTGTAGGAAAGGTTTTACTTTATTTTGAAGCGATAGGTGCATAACAGGATCACTGTTCAGAATGAGGCGTAAGCATGGATCTCCATAGATTATAGGACATTCAAAAAGCTGAGGCCCAATTGCGGGACTTCCTGTGCGGGCCATTGGGCCTGGGAAGCAACGCTCCTACTTAATCATAACGTACTGCTTCTCATGGATAATGCCATGAGATCACCCAAGCTACTACCCGCCAGCAACCACCTGTGGCCTTGAGAGATATGGATGTTCCTGCAACTAGGCAATTAAGCACATAAACAGGCATACATGGGAAAGTGAAAGCAAACAAGCACATACCCATAGAATAGGGGAACATAGGAGCATACACAGAGAACAGGGAAACATAGGAGCATACACAGAGAATAGGGAAACATATTGGCAGCTTGCTGACAACTACGTCTGTGCTTAGCTCAAGATGGGGTAGCCATGTTAGTCTGTCTGCAGCAGTAGAAAAGAGCAGGAGTCTCCAGTAGCACCTTAAAGACTAACAAAATTTGTGGCAGGGGGTGAGCTTTCATAATTCACTGTGGGTGCGTTCAAACGGGCAGCTAATACCGCAATTGGACGGGCTCTAATTTGATCCCGATCTTTTTTATCCGGCATTGCACAACCAGACAGCTCCCCTTACCATGTGCGTACTCTGCAGTGGATTGTCTAGACGGCATCCACCTGAAGGAGCCGGGTGTTTTTTAAAAATCTGTTTGCGCATGTGCATCCGTGCCTCAACGTGTACTTGCTTTTCCGCGCATGCGCAGAGTTGAATTATTAAAGCACCACCAGGGGTCCCTCTCTCTAGGTACCTTTTTAATTAATGCAGTTCATAAAATTCACAGTCCATTTAAAAACATGAAATTGTCCGGAATGTTTGAGTGGAGCTCTGCGGCTGTCGTGCGTTTGCACATTTATGCACATATCGCTAAGAATTTTTTTAAATGGCGCCCGCTTGGGATGGTCTGACGTCAGACCATCCTGACGGGAGGATTGTGTGCTGGAATGATCAGATGGGGGAAAGTCCGCAATTGGCCCTTTGGGAAGTGAAAACTCCAGATTTTAACTAGTATCTTTTAAGTACGGCTCCATAGCGCGGCAAAACGGGATGCTCAGAGAACAGGCACATTTCCCAGATGTTGCTGTCTGACGCAGATTTGAGGTGCCCTGGTGCGGATCTAAAAACCCATCTGAACGGGACCTGTCACTCACAAAACCTCATAACCTGCCACAAATTTTGTTAATCTTTAAGGTGCTACTGGACACTCTTGCTCTTTTCTACTGCATCTGTGCTTGACTGGGTCCCTATGGAAACTAGGCTGCGCAGAGTAAAAATTAGTTGGCATTTGTATTTCACAAGACCTCTGAGCCTGGAACTCTTATTTAACAGAAAACTTGAATGGTGGCTTCTGGTTTCGGCAGCTGCTCTACTTTTCAGATGTTGTTTTCCTGTCGTCTTGGCCCTTCGGCTCTGTTAGATAAACATTTAACTGGAACACAGCAGCAGCCGAAAACATCTGCCAGGCCTGAACCCAGCTACCTGCGCCTTGGCATTCACGAGCGTTCCTCTCGGCCTGAACATTCAGCCCGTCAGCTCCAGATTCTATGATGCAATATAACCTTTTCAGAACTCTGTTCTACATCGTCTGGTCTCTCTCAAATGAAAACTGGCAATACTCTCCGCCATCATGCCATTCTTCATTTCATCAACCGACAGGTTCAGATCCTCGGATTCACAACATAATTTGATGGAAATGGGAGTGAGTGGGGCAGAACAAACTAGCTATGATTCCTTCCCGTGCCCTAGCCATCAGAGATAATGAGCCCATTCTGTGGAGGTTGAATGATCTTGAAGCACACATATAATAGGGGGAATTATTGGCTTACCAGGGTGTTTTCTTTCATAATTACGCCTGTGAAGCGGTTAAGAGAATGAGTCCTGGTTCCCCCCCCCCCTTGTGCATTAGAGAAGGCAACTGAAAACTCACTCTTAAAAGCATGACGAATAGTTGTAAGGGTGTTGCAGGAATGGTGGTGATATCTTCCCAGTGTCCACCTCTGGGAAGCTAAACATATGTCACCTGGACTCGTTGTGGGATAATTACCAAAAGGCAACTTTAGGACATGCATATTATTTGTTTATTTTATTCCTTTATACCTCACCTTTCTCCCCGGTGGGGTTCCAAAGTGGCTTACATCATTCTCCTCTAGGGTTGCCAAGTGGCACCTACCTTGCTGGCGGGGGACTCCTGTCGGGACTCCCGTCTGGACCATAGAGTTTTCCCTTGTATGGCCATGGCCCCACCCCCAGCGTGCCCGGCATCATGACGTCACTTCCCTGTGACATGCACGCTGGGGTGGGGGGGTTTCCGCCCCCCGGGGGGACTTGGCAGCCCTATTCTCCTCCCCTCCATTTTATCCTCACAACACAACCTGTGAGGTAGGTTAGGCTGAGAGAGTGTGACTGGCCCGGGGTCACCTCAGCCAGTTCCCAAGGCACAAGCAGGGATCTGAGCCTGGATTTCCCACATACTAGTCTGACACCCTTAACCACTACGCTACACTGAGAGAGAGAGAAGAGGAGATTGGATTCATACCCCGCCCTTCACTACCCAAAGGAGACTCAGAGCGGCTTACAAACTCCTTTCCCTTCCCCTCCCCACAACAGACACCCTGTGAGGTAGGTGGGGCTGAGAGAGCTCTGATACAAACTGCTCTTTTTCAAGGACAGCTCTGATAGAACTATGGCTTGCCCAAGCTCATCCAGCAGCTGCAAGTGGAGGAGTTAAATCTAAACATATTATCATTAGAACACAGTCCTTTAAGCTCATAACTAGGTGGTATCTTACACCACAAAAATTGCATCATATACAATCATCCCTATCACCTTTATGCTGGAGAGGATGTGGGGAAATCGGTTCCTATCAACATTGTTGGTGGGGCTGCAAATATATACATGCATTTTGGCAAGAAATAATCCACCACATTTCTGATATCACGCCGTACAACATGCCTTTTGACCCAGAATCATTACTACTTGATGCTTGGCAACTTAATCTTCTCCCAGATTAGAGTTTGCGCACTCAACCACTACACCAAACTGACTCTCTGTATATGTATATGTCCATGAAAGGGTGTTGCCATTGATCTTCGCAATGAATTCCATTGATGTGTCTGTCATAGTGCTGTAGATATGGCCTCTGCCACAAGCAAAATATTATTTATTGCATTCGGGTGGTTAATCAGAAACAGTAAAAACTGGCATTGATGCTGTTCCAATTGTAATAAATTCCAGCCTTTATCATCCTTCACTAATTAAGGCAATCTGTATTTTGTTGCAGCTGCTCAGGGAGGGTAGTAGGAGCATTTTCACCATACTGATGGTAATTGCAATATTGTTAAGTCAACAAAGGCCCCGGTCACACGGGAGACTTTGGCCCGGGAGAGGGACGGATCGGGGGCGCAGCAAACGGGCACGATCTCACCGCAACATCTGGGAAGCGGCGCGCACCCGTCCCCGATCCGTCCCTAAACCCGGAAAACCCACTGCAAAAAAGAACCTCCTACAGAGGAGGACTTACCTGAAGCACCGCTACAAGCGCGGCCGTGAGATCGCCGCTGCGCCCGTCGTCCGGATCAATCCAGGCTCCCCACCGAACTGCGCATGCGCACACACGTGCAGTTCGGCTGTCGCGCTCTTTCTTCAGTGGCTTCCCCCCAGCATCTGATCGTGCCGGGGAGGAAGTGCGCGGCGGCTCAGGGGATCTATGTGATCCCGCCACCGCGCCACTCTTTTGGTGTGGCTTTAGAAAGCCGCACTTTGCCCGTGCTATTCCCCCCCGCCCTGTGTGGCAGGGGCCAAAGATTGGGGTAGAAGATCTCTCTTTTTTTAATGGGATAGATTTGCTTTTAAGGCGTCGGTATATATTTCCTTGGTGGCTCAGAGGTTAAAATGCTGAGCTGCTGACTGGAGGGTCGGTAGCTCGGCAGTTTGACACCCGAGTGCCGCATGACAGAGTGAGCTCCCATCTCTGGCCCCAGTTCGTGCCAACCTAGCAGTTTGAAGCAAGAAATTGAAAGAAGATAAATAGGTACCACTTCAGTGGGAAGGTGACAGCATTTCGTGTGTGTTGGCATTTAGTCATGCAGGCCACATGACCATGAAAAAAATCTGGACAGTGCTGGCTCTTTGGCTTGGAAACGGAGATGAGCACTGCCCCCTAGAGTCGGATTTGACTGGCTTTCGAGCAAGGGAAACCTTTACCTTTTATAGTGGTTGGGGATAATTCTACTTTGAAAGACGGTGGCATTTAAAAAAAAAAAGACTAAAGATTCAATCCATTTATACCTGTGAATAAAACCTATTGAAGTCACCGGGAAGTAAGTACGTGCAGGATCAGGTTGCACGCATGAACACAAATGAAGCTACCTTATACAAAGAAGCTGTTTCCTAGTTTTGATGGGAGAATTGACAATAGGGCACAAAGCTGCCCTATACAAAGCCAGACATCTGGTCTGTTGAGGTCAGTACAGTCTGCATTCACTGGCAGCGGCTGTCCAAGGTCTCAAACAAAAATCTTTCACACCACCTACTACCTATGGCAGTTGAATGGAGATGGAAGAGTTTGAACCTGGGAGAACTTCTGCATGAAGAGCAGAATCTCTGCCAATGATCCATGGCCCCTTTCTTTAGGTTGAAATGAGATGGGACTCGGGACATTCATGATGAGGGTCTTCAGTGGTTTCTAAAAAGTATTTTTAAAAAAATCTCTCTGTGTATGGGCAGTGTAGAATTCACATCAGGATCATAAAAATTGTGGGAAGAATTTACTTCTTTTCTTGCTTTCGGTTGTTTCCTCCCCAGCCCTGTCTCATTGCTTCTCTCTGTCCTGCAAAGGAGGATATACAGACACTGTACAAGTAGGCTGAATCCCGCTCCCCCCCCCGTTTAACAGAATAGTGGGGGCAGG
>NW_015160341.1:0-1345 GCF_001447785.1 Gekko japonicus
GACATGGCAGTGTTAACTGCTTACCACAGGGACCAAATATCTTCTTTGGGGGCTCCCTGGAGGATCGGCAACAGGTTCCTTGACGGCTTGCTTCCTCCCAGTCCTAGGACTCCCCTCTTAGAGTAGCGTGGGCCAAGGCGGTTGGGGAAACGAAGCCGTCCAGAGAACACTCCCAGCTTCAAAGAGTAAAACATTGATTTAAAAAGAGAAAAAGGTTACAAGCATACTCTCAGCACAGCACCAGATCAGCAGCCAGAAGGACAAAGAAAAGTTGGTCATAATCGCATCCTTCCGTCCCTGGTTCTAAAAACTTACACGACTAGATGTTGAAACAGTCGAGTAGGCCGCTCCAAGCTTAGAAAGTTACAAAAGGTTCTAAAGAGGTTTCATTACCTCCTAGGCCAGTGATGGCGAACCTTTTAGAGACCGAGTGTCCAAAATGCGACCCAAAACCCACTTATTTATCGCAAAGTGCCAACACGGCAATTTAACCTGAATACTGAGGTTTTACTTTAGAAAAAAACAACTCATAATTAACTTAAGATGATCCAAACAAAGTAAGGAAAGCAATCCCAAATGCTTTCATCTACTTCAAATTATTTGGCAGAGAATTCGACACTTTAATGATGGTCTGGGCCTCGCTGGGGCGATGGCACGCGTGCCCACACAGAGGGCTCTGAGTGATGGCCTAGGCGCCCCGCAGCCAGCAGGCCAGGCCACATGGCCGATGGCTCCTGGCCTGTAGATCGTAGCTCAGCCGTCTGTCCTCTCACAAAGATCAGCACCAAGAGTAAAATGACCCTCCCTCCTGGGAGCGAGCGCTTTTTATCAAACCTCTGGCTCCACCCATGCGACACTCTCCACCCCCTTTTGACCTGGTCCACCCAGGTCACCCAAGTGGACCCTGGGGACACCCTGGTGCACCCTGGGAGCCCTCCTTGCAGGCATTCTGGGAGATCTCCAGGAGTCACCTGGAGATTCCCGACACCAAATCCCTCAGTTCCTTTGCAAGTCAAGCCATTTCCATGACCATGGCAGGTAACGGACCTCGCTTCCTGCCCTTGCAGAGAGAAGAGGGAAAAAAAAAGGAACACTTTAAAAACTCAGAGTGGGGTGGGGGGTCTTCAAGGTATCCGGGCCAGGCCTCAAACTTTGTTCTGCTGCTTCATTCCAACCCCCCTGAATTTATCAGGCTTCAGCTTGTTCACCCGGAGCCATTTAGCCACAGTGGCCTGGCATGGGGTCAGGGAGCAGGGTTCCCCCTCCACAGCTTAGAGGAAGCATTGGCTCCAAGTCCTGAGCAGTGTTTCCTCTATGTTGAGTGAGTGTGAGCCAGCTCATAGGT
>NW_015160341.1:1391-1632 GCF_001447785.1 Gekko japonicus
AGAATCTTTGCTCACAAGCCTACACAGCTTAGAGGGGGCATTGCAGCCAGTGTTCCCTCTAAGCTGAGTCCGTGTGAGCCAGCTAGGGTTGCCAGGTCTGGGTTGGAAAATACCTGGAGACTTTGGGGGCAGAGCCAGGAGAGGGGAGGGGCCTCCGCAAGGCACAATGCCATAGAGTCCACCCTCCAAAGCAGCCACTTTCTCCAGGGGAGCTGGTCTCTGTCAGCTGGAGATCAGTTGT
>NW_015160341.1:2400-4310 GCF_001447785.1 Gekko japonicus
TTGTGGCCTGGGCCGGAGCGGCTCCCGGCGCGCATGCCCAGTAGCTGCGCCTAGCGGGCACCGGCCATGGCTGAGTGGACTCCTGCCCAGGTGAGAGGGGTTAACCCTGCCCTGCCCGGGGAGGGTGGGAGAGGAGGAGGAGGAGGGTGCGGCCCCTTGCCAACAGGGCGGGGGAGGAGCTCCAAGGCGCGCATGCCCAGTAGCTGCGCCTAGCGGGCACTGGCCATGGCTGAGTGGACTCCTGCCCAGGTGAGAGGGGTTAACCCTGCCCTGCCCGGGGAGGGTGGGAGAGGAGGAGGAGGAGGGTGCGGCCCCTTGCCAACAGGGCGGGGGAGGAGCTCCAGCTGGAAGGGGGCAGGAGGAGGGGCCAAAAGAGCCCTCCCCGCGCTGGTTGCACCCTTATGGGGGGGGCACAAGAGAGGAGGGGGGGTCCATGCTTGTCATTCTGCAGGGGGAGACAAAGGGCCCCTGGTGTATTTGGGGAGGGGGGTGGGAATTGAGTGTGCAATGGGGGCCCTGCCGCCACGCCTCAGCTCTGGGGGTGCAGGCCTGCAGAAGAGGAGTGGGGGGTCCTCTGGGCACGTGCAGAGCGCCCCACCCCGGACCGGGGGGCAAGGCGGACAGTGGGGACAGAAAGGAAGGGCTCGGGCCAGGGGCGCTCCGCCTGCAGCTGGGCGAGGGAGCCAGGAGGGCGGCGGCAGGGATGCCAACCTCCAGGTGCGGGCAGGAGATCTCCCGGCGACAGAGATCCGCTCCCCCGCCCCACCCACTCACCCGTGGAGAAAATGGCTGCTCGGGAGGGTGGACTCCGTGGCATCGGACCCTGCCGAGGCCCCTCCCAAAACCCTGCCCCGCCTTAGGCCCCACCCCCAGATCTCTAGGAATTTGGCAGCCCTGGGTGGGTTGTGTGAGCTGGCAAGCCAGGACTCTGTGGACCCAGGAAACAGGCAAGGGGGCGTTGGGGGTCTCTCCCGCCTCCCCTGCCCCCCCAGACTGCAGGCATTTGGCCACGGCCTGACCACAGCACTCAAGTGACAAATCTGATCTCCGGCACGTTTCAGCTGAGTTCTGAAAAATCAAACCAAGTTTCTGCTCCTCAGGGAGGCAAAGATGGTCTCTTGTGAGAGCAGAGCGGGCTGGAAGGGCCGTAGCCAGAGAAGGGGCTATTACTGGCTTATTGTGGGAGGGGGCTTGGCTGCTCTGTGGGGGCTCCTTCCCAGATGAGGGGAGCAGCGTCCGTCAGCGTGGCTTCATTTGCAGCACTGGCCTATGGTGGGGAATGTTGTGTTTCCTGGGGCAGAACCGGGTTTGCTCTGGCAGGCAGCGCCTGGAAGCAAACAGCCGCAAGGTCAACACGTCCTGCTCCAACAACCAGTAGAAGCAGAGCCAAGAACAGACTTGAGCACGTCCCAGGTCATCTCGACAAGTCAGACAGGCTGGGGTTGCCTCTTGAACATCTGTATGGTTGGGGCAATGGGGTCTTGGGGGGGGCTGAAGATGAAGAGGAGATTGGATGCATACCCTCTGCCCTTCACGACCCGAAGGAGTCTCAGAGCGGCTTACAGTCCCCTTTCCCTTCCCCTCCCTACAGCAGACACCCTGTGAGGCAGGTGGGGCTGAGAGAGCTGTCCTGAGGACTGCCCTTGAGAGAACAGCTCTGAGAGAACGGTGACTGACCCAAGGTCACACCAGCAGCTGCAAGTGGAGGAGGAGTGGGGAATCAAACCTGGTTCTCCTACATTAGAGTCTGCGCTCCTAACCACTACACCATACTGGGAGCCGGTATAGATGGACCAGGACTGGCATGATATGGTCTCTGCCCATTCCAGTCAACATCCTGGCTTGCAGCATTCTGCACCGGTTGGAAACCTCCAAACACTTTTTAAGGGCAGCCCCACATACGAGTGACT
>NW_015160341.1:4490-8443 GCF_001447785.1 Gekko japonicus
AGAGACTTTGCCCAGCCCGTGTCTTTTCTTGCTGAGATGAGATGCTGTGACCCTTAAAAGGCAACCCAGGAAGAGGAGGAGGAGAAGAGTTGGTTTTTATACCCCGCTTTTCACTATATGAAGGAGTCTCAGAGCCACTCACAGTCTCCTTTCCCTTCCCCTCCCCACAACAGACACCCTGTGGGGTAGGTGGGGCTGAGGGAGCTCTTTCGAGGCCTGCTCTTGAGAGAACAGCTCTGAGAGAACGTGCGACTGACCCAAGGTCACACCAGCAGCTGCATGTGGAGAAGTGGGGAATCAAACCCGGTTTTCCCAGATTAGAGTCCGCGCTCCTAACCACGACACCATACTGGCTCTCAATCTCTTACAATCTCCTTTCCCTTCCCCTCCCCACAACAGACACCCTGTGAGGCAGGTGGGGCTGAGAGAGCTCTTTTAAGGACTGCTCTTGAGAGAACAGCTCTGAGAGAACTTGTGACTGGCCCAAGGTCACACCAGCAGCTGCTTGTGGAGGAGTGAGGAATCAAACCCGGTTCTCCCAGATTAGAGTCCGCGCTCCCAACCACTCCACCAAACTGGTTTCCGTGCCAACCCTCTGCAGTCCACTATCAGGCACGGCCCAAAACTTGGAGGCCTCCAGCGCACAGACCCCTCTGCAGCCTCATACACTTGCGAACCTTTCCAAATCATTACTGTCTCACCTTTTCTAACTCCACCATCTTGTCTCCACTCCAGCTTCCAATGCAAAGCATAAGGAGTGGTCACCCAACAGGTGCTAAGGGATAAAACAATGTCACTCTGACCCCTTTGAGAGTTCCCGGGAATGGCAGCTTTCAGTCTGTACCAGAGGTTGAAGTTGTATGTTGCTTGGGCCTTTGCTTAACTCTTTGCTTTCTCCATAATGATTCCAGAGGGATGGCCATGTTGGTCTACCATAGCAAAACAAAACAGAAGCCCCGTGGTGCCCTAAAGGCTAAAAGTATGTATTCCAGCACAAGCGTGCATGAGTCAGAGCTCAATTCCACAGGTACAATGGGAAGAAAGGAAATAATTTTCCTCATTATTACGCAGAATATTGCACAGAGGTAGGAGGAAAGGAAAAGTTGAACAAAGAGAGAGGTCTAGAGTTCTGAACTCGGTGTGATTCTCTCTGTCAGGAACTTGAACAGCTCTGGTAGTTATAAGCATTGTCCCCTCTAAGCTGAGTTAGCGTGAGCTAGCTCACAGTTTTTTTAGCCTCCGGCTCACACAGGAAGGAGGGCTCCAGAGCAAACTAATTTATGCAGAATTTTTGCTCACAAGACTTCACAGCCAGTTTGGTGTCGTGGTTAAGTGCGCGGACTCTAATCTGGGAGAACTGGGTTTGATTCCCCACTCCTCCTCCACTTGCAGCTGCTGGATGACCTAGGGCAAGCCGTAGTCCTGTCATAGCTGTCCTTGAAAAAGAGCAGTTTCCGTCAGAGCTCTCTCAGCCCCACCGACCTCACAGGGTGTCTCTTCTGGGGAGGGGAAGGGAAAGGAGGTTGTAAGCCACTCTGAGACTCCGAGTGAAGGGCGGGGTACAAATCCAATCTCTTTTTCTCTTCTCCTCCTCCTTCTCCTTTTACTTCTTATTCCCTACAACAGAAGGCTCCTCCCCTGAAGCTTAAGCTCTCACTACTTCTTAGAGTTTGGTTAAGTGCGCGGACTCTAATCTGGGAGAACTGGGTTTGATTCCCCACTCCTCCACTCGCACCTGCTGGATGACCTTGGGCAAGCCATGGTTCTGATTTTATTTATTTTATTTATTTCCTTCAATTTATAGACCGCTCACCCCCTAAGGGCTCTGAGCGGTTTACAGTATACATTTCATTTCAATTACTTCCTAGGGCCACACACATACAGATGAGGGGGAGTGGCTAACCTAACAGGCACCCATAGCGGAGTCATTGCTGTTATAGTCTCTTATTGCGGGAGGTCTCCTTATTCCGATCCGGGCGACGACGTCTTTTTCTGGCGCAGGTCTTCCTCTAGTCACCGCGACTCGTTCCGGGTATGGGCCATAGTGCACGTCAGCGTGTGCTCCCACAGCCGGCCTCTGTCCAAGTGACAAGAGCTGTCCTTGAAAAAGAGCCGTTTCTGTCAAGAGCTCTCTCAGGCCCACCCACCTCACAGGGTGTCTGTTGTGGGGAGGGGAAGGGAAAGGAGTTTGTGAGCCGCTCTGAGACACCTTTGGGTAGTGAAGGGCGGGGTCTTCCACCTCCTTCTAGGAGCCGGTTTGGTATAGCGGTTTGGTATAGCGGTTTGGTATAGTGGTTAAGTGCGCGGACTCTAATCTGGGAGAACCAGGTTTGATTCCCCATTCCTCCTCCACTCGCGCCTGGCTGGATGACCTTGGGCAAGCCGTAGCTCTGATAAGAGCTGTTCTTGAAAAAGGGCAGTTTCTGTCAAGAGCTCTCTCAGCCCCACCCACCTCACAGGGTGTCTGTTGTGGGGAGGGGAAGGGAAAGGAGTTTGTAAGCCGCTCTGAGACTCCCTTGGGTAGTGAAGGGCGGAAAATAAATCCAGTCTCCTCTTCTTCTAATGCGACTAGACTCCCAGTCCCCAGCTCACTGTCTCAGTTGGGCCTGAGTCTGCTCACCCTTCCTCTCGGGAGGAGGGTCTCTTCCCTGAAGCAGCCTTCCTTCTGGCTCTGCCCTCTTGCAAGAAAGAACAACTCTTCTTCTGTACCAGCTCTCTTGTTCTAAATCCCCTTTCCCTTTGATTGGCTAAAATTGGCACGCCAAAACCTCTCAGGCTCCCTCCTTCCCCGCAGGCTTGGGAATGGGACGTGGAGCCCCAGCACCTGGCGCCCTTCCAGCCCCCTGCCCTCTTCGAGCAGACTGCTGAGCGGGAGATCTACCCGACGGCCGAGATCTCCCTGTGGACGGTGGTGGCCGCCATCCAGGCGGTGGAGCGGAAGGTGGACTCCTACGCCACGCGGCTGCTCAACCTGGAGGGGAGGACGGCCACGGCCGAGAAGAAGATCTTCGAGTGCGAGAAGACGGAGCTGGAGTTCAGCAACCACGTGGCCGCCCTGGGGACCCTCATCCAGGAGTACGGCCTGCTCCAGAGGAGGCTGGAGAACATGGAGAACCTGCTCAAGAACCGGAACTTCTGGATCCTCAGGCTGCCCCTGGGCCCCAGGGGAGAGGCCCCCAAGGTAAAAAGGAACGCGAGGACTGCCCCTTGCCGGCAGATGCCCTCCTTTGTCCCCTCCCTGCTGGTATCCCAAAGACAGAACGGCCAGGCTCAGAAGTGCTGTACTTCTTAGGACCAGTCCCTGCCTCTCTCCTCAAGAAGGAACCGGGCAGGGACAATGCGAGGCTTCCTGCCCTGTAGGAGGCCCTCAGGGACATTTGGCCTGCCAGTGTGGGACTCAAGAGGCTGGATCAGATGGACCTTTGGTCTGATCCAGCAGGGCCGTGGCTCACTGGAAGAGCCGCTGCTTGGCATGCAGAAGGTCCCACGTTCAATCCCCAGCGGCATCTCCAGTTAAAAAGGACCAGGCAGGAGGGGATGGGAAAGACCGTTCTCTGCCTGAGACCCTGGAGAGCTGTAAAGACGGGGCTGTGGCTCAGGGGCAGAGCCTCTGCTTGGCATGCAGGAGGCCCCAGGTTCAATCCCTGGCATCTCCAGTTAAAGAAGGACCAGACAGGAGGTGATGGGAAAGACCTCTGCCTGAGACCCTGGAGAGCTGTAAAGAAGGGCCGTGGCTTAGGGGAAGAGCTGCTGCTTGGCATGCACAAGGTCCCAGGTTCAATCCCCGGCATCTTCAGTTAAAGAAGGACCAGGCCAGAGGTGGCGTGAAAGACCTCCGCCTGAGACCCTGGAGAGCTGTCAAGAGGGGCTGTGGTTCAGTGGCAGAGCCTCTGCTTGGCATGCAGAAGGTCCCAGGTTCAATCCCCGGCATCTCCAGTTAAAGAAGGACCAGG
>NW_015160341.1:8951-10585 GCF_001447785.1 Gekko japonicus
TCCCCCCCCCCCCCCCCGTGCCCCCTGAGAGGATGTGCAGGAGGCAGGGAGAGAGGAAGGAGAAGACTCCTTTGGCTTCGAAGCTCAGTGTCATGCAGACAGGTCCAATATGAGACATCTTCATGGGAACTGAGGGCAAGTCCCAACATTCACTGTAGCGACCCCTGAGAAGAGGTGCCTTTAGAAATGAGAAAGGCGCAGTTGCAAACCAAGAAAAACCATAACACAGTATAAGTTGATTTGCTTCTGATGAAGCCTTGATACGAAACCAAGCGAAAGCCAGCTGCTTTGTAACGATTGTTCCACTGATAGTTAGGAATGTTCCACTGCTATTAGCATTATAATTTGTAATGTTCTAATGATTGTTCCACGAATAACTGGTTATAGATCACTGAGATATTGTACAGTTCTGGCTAGTATGCCTTGTATGTAATTTTGTATATTTCTGATGTAGTATATGAGTATAAAAGTGACTGTATTTGCTTACATACCTGAGTGTCTTAGTGGGTTCACCATTCTGTCCGTCCCCCCCGTCCCCCATTTGCGGCTTTTTTGTAGTCCTTGTACTAGCAGGTCTGGGTTTTTTGTGCCCTGGGAGGAAGTGCAGGAGGCAGAGAGAGACGAAGGGAAAGGTCTCAGTCCGAGCCAATGTTCCCTCTAAGCTGAGTTAGTGTGAGCCAGCTCACAGTTTTTTAGCCTCTGGCTCACACATTTTTGTCTTAGCTCAGGAAGGAGGGCTCCAGAGCAGACTAATTTATGCAGCGGCCCAATCGCTCGCTCACAACTTTCATGCCAGGAGCTCGCAAAGTAGAATTTTTGCTCACAAGACCCCACAGCTTAGAGGGAACGTCGGTCCGAGCCAGTCCCTCCACTGGGAGCCTCGATTCCTCTGCTGCCCTCTCCTTTGCCCGTTCACGACTTCCGCCTGTGCTTTCAGGTCCCGGTGACTTTTGACGACAGCGCGGTCAGCTTCTCGGCACCGGAATGGGCCCGCCTGGAGGAGTGGCAGAAGGAGCTGTACAGGAACATCACCAAAGGCCACTACGAGCCGCTGGTCTCTTTGGGTAAGGGGGTGGGGCTGGAGACACCGCCCCGCGTGGGGCTGGGCGTTCCCCTCTGGAGGGAGCACCCCGATGCGTGTGGGAATGGATGGAGGCTCTGGGAGGGGAAGGTCCTCGATGCCGCAGGGGCCAGTCCGGGTCTCTCTGTGTGGCGGGTTTTCCAGGCAGTTGTGCAGTGGAGCCTGGCCTCGGAACGGACTCTGGACACCCGAAGCCCTCGTGGAGAGAGATCCAGAGCGTGGCCGTGTTTGGTCTATGGCAGGAGAGCAGGATTTGAGCCCACGCGCATCTTCGACACCAGCAGGGTTTTAATAGGGTAGAGACTTTCAAGAGTCAAATCTCCCTCTGTCAGATGTAGAACATAAGAGAAGCCAGTGTTGGATCAGGCCAGTGGCCCATCCAGTCCAACACTCTGTGTCACACAGTGGCCAAAAAGACCAAGGGCCCTCAGGAGGTCCAGCAGTGGGGCCAGGACACCTGAAGCCCCTCCCACTGGTGCCCCCCCCCCCGGCACCAAGAACACAGAGCATCCCTTGCCCCAGACTGAGAGTCCCTATCTATACCTTGTGGCTA
>NW_015160341.1:11607-24541 GCF_001447785.1 Gekko japonicus
TAAAGAAGGACCAGACAGGAGGTGATGGGAAAGACCTCCGCCTGAGACCCTGGAGAGCTGTAAAGACGGGGCTGTGGCTCAGTGGCAGAGCCTCCGCTTGGCATGCAGGAGGCCCCAGGTTCAATCCCCAGCATCTCCAGTTAAAGAAGGACCAGACAGGAGGTGATGGGAAAGACCTCCGCCTGAGACCCTGGAGAGCTGTAAAGACGGGGCTGTGGCTCAGTGGCAGAGCCTCTGCTTGGCATGCAGAAGGTCCCAGGTTCAATCCCCGGCATCTCCAGTTAAAGAAGGACCAGGCAGGAGGTGGCTTAGCTTAGGAAGGATGGCTCCAGAGCAAACTAATTTATGCAGGAGCCAAATCACTCACTGACAACTTTTAATGCCAGTAGCTCATAAAGTAGAATTTTTGTTCACAAGACTCCACAGCTTAGAGGGAGCATTGATCTTGAGTCTGCTGTTCAGGTGTGTATCTGTAAGCTGCAAACGTACAATGACGCAGCAGCAGCAGAACTGGAAGAAGCAGCAGAAAGCTGCATGTTTGACACCCCTGCTCTAGGCTGATCCTGCACTGAGCAGGGGGTTGGACTTAGATGGCCTGTATGGCCACTCCCAACTCTGTGTGATTCTATGTGTGTTGCTCTGCCATGAACTAGCTGGGCCTGGTTGGTACTCTGGCTGCCTTGGAGCCATTCAGCCCCCTGGGAACAGCAGCAACCAACCCCCTGGGAACTGGTGCATGCAGCGGTCCCAGGAGCACAGATCTTACGTCCCTCCCAACTCTGTGTGATTCTATGTGTGTTGCTCTGCCATGAACTAGCTGGGCCTGGTTGGTACTCTGGCTGCCTTGGAGCCATTCAGCCCCCTGGGAACAGCAGCAACCAACCCCCTGGGAACTGGTGCATGCAGCGGTCCCAGGAGCACAGATCTTACGTCCTGGAGAGCTGCCAGTGAGACCCAGCGCGCTGTGACGGTCAAAGAGCTGGACTGGGACTGTGTTCATATCTCCACTTGGCCCTGGAGCGTTCTAGGTGATCTTGGGCTAGTCGCCCTCAGCCTGTCTGGGCTGTCGTCCCCCCCCCCCCCCCGCCCCCCAGGATGTGCAGGAGGCAGGGAGAGAGGAAGGAGAAGACTCCTTTGGCTTCGAAGCTCAGTGTCATGCAGACAGGTCCAATATGAGACATCTTCATGGGAACTGAGGGCAAGTCCCAACATTCACTGTAGCGACCCCTGAGAAGAGGTGCCTTTAGAAATGAGAAAGGCGCAGTTGCAAACCAAGAAAAACCATAACACAGTATAAGTTGATTTGCTTCTGATGAAGCCTTGATACGAAACCAAGCGAAAGCCAGCTGCTTTGTAACGATTGTTCCACTGATAGTTAGGAATGTTCCACTGCTATTAGCATTATAATTTGTAATGTTCTAATGATTGTTCCACGAATAACTGGTTATAGATCACTGAGATATTGTACAGTTCTGGCTAGTATGCCTTGTATGTAATTTTGTATATTTCTGATGTAGTATATGAGTATAAAAGTGACTGTATTTGCTTACATACCTGAGTGTCTTAGTGGGTTCACCATTCTGTCCGTCCCCCCCGTCCCCCATTTGCGGCTTTTTTGTAGTCCTTGTACTGGCAGGTCTGGGTTTTTTGTGCCCTGGGAGGAAGTGCAGGAGGCAGAGAGAGACAAAGGGAAAGGTCTCAGTCCGAGCCAGTGTTCCCTCTCAGCTGAGTTAGTGTGAGCTAGCTCACAGTTTTTTAGCCTCTGGCTCACACATTTTTGTCTTAGCTCAGGAAGGAGGGCTCCAGAGCAAACTAATCTATGCAGCAGCCAGATCGCTCGCTCACAACTTTAATGCCAGGAGCTCACAAAGTAGAATTTTTGCTCACAAGACCCCACAGCTTAGAGGGAACGTCGGTCCGAGCCAGTCCCTCCACTGGGAGCCTCGATTCCTCTGCTGCCCTCTCCTTTGCCCGTTCACGACTTCCGCCTGTGCTTTCAGGTCCCGGTGACTTTTGACGACAGCGCGGTCAGCTTCTCGGCACCGGAATGGGCCCGCCTGGAGGAGTGGCAGAAGGAGCTGTACAGGAACATCACCAAAGGCCACTACGAGCCGCTGGTCTCTTTGGGTAAGGGGGTGGGGCTGGAGACACCGCCCCGCGTGGGGCTGGGCGTTCCCCTCTGGAGGGAGCACCCCGATGCGTGTGGGAATGGATGGAGGCTCTGGGAGGGGAAGGTCCTCGATGCCGCAGGGGCCAGTCCGGGTCTCTCTGTGTGGCGGGTTTTCCAGGCAGCCTGGTCTCGGAACGGACTCTGGACACCCGGAGCCCTCGTGGAGAGAGATCCAGAGGGTGGCCGTGTTTGGTCTATGGCAGGAGAGCAGGATTTGAGCCCACGCGCATCTTCGACACCAGCAGGGTTTTTCTAGGGTAGAGACTTTCAAGAGTCAAATCTCCCTCTGTCAGATGAAGAACATAAGAGAAGCCAGTGTTGGATCAGGCCAGTGGCCCATCCAGTCCAACACTCTGTGTCACACAGTGGCCAAAAAGACCAAGGGCCCTCAGGAGGTCCAGCAGTGGGGCCAGGACACCTGAAGCCCCTCCCACTGGTGCCCCCCCCCCCGGCACCAAGAACACAGAGCATCCCTTGCCCCAGACTGAGAGTCCCTATCTATACCTTGTGGCTAAGAGCCACTGATGGGCCTCAGCTCCAGATGTTTATCCAGTTCCCTCTTGAAGCCGTCCGTGCTTGTAGCCGCTGCCACCTCCTGTGGCAGTGAATTCCATGTGTTCATCACTCTCTGGGTGAAGGAGGACTTCCTTTATCCATTCTAACCCGACCGCTCAGCAATTTCATTGAGTGCCGACGAGTTGTTCTATTGTGAGAAAGGGAGAAAAGTACCTCTTTCTCTGCCTGCTCTGTCCCAGGCATCATCTTATAAACCTCGCTCATGTCACCCCTCAGCTGTCGTTTCTCCAAGCTAAAGGGCCCCAAGCTCTTTAACCTGTCTTCATAGGGAAAGTGTCCCAACTCTCTTAAGATTAAGGGAGCATTGATTCTTGAAAGCCTATACCCTGACAATCATGTAGGTCTCTGAGGTGGTACTGGACTTGAACCTAGTTGTTGTAAAGAGAGTGTCTGAGCATGTACAAAGTTCCTTTTCTTCGGCCAACAGTGAGCGCAGCCATGCCTCCCCCACCCACAATCTGGAATCCGCAAGAAAAGTTTCGAGATTAGAAGGGGTGTCTCTTGGGCTTTGGTCCATCTTCTCAGCCCTGCTAGCCAACCCCAGAGCCGTGGTTTGTCCTGAACGGCAGTACCAAAGGTTGAGCCAGCAACGGGTTTTGGGAGTGTCTCAGTAGGGTTTGCTGGGTATGTATTTGACAGACTGGTGCCCCGCCTCTCGACTTTCGGAGACTTCCTGGCCCCATGTTTGCAGGGGCTGTCTACGAGGTAAGCCAGACACGTGCCGGCTGTTCCAAGTCCGGAGCTCCCAGCAATTCTTCCAAAACCAATTCTTGGGTGTGCTGTCATACAGACGATCACTGAGGGCTCCGGACGTGGACATCTCAGCATGCACCTGGTTTTGGTTCTCCATCCCTGTGGGGATGGTCAAAGGCCTCTGGAGGCAAAGGCCTCAGGCCCTGCTTATGAAATATGCTCCTGGTGTTTATGTCAAGGAAAGGTTATGGGGAGACCTGCAGATGAAGCTGAGACAGAAGTCAGTTTCTTTCTGTCTGGTCCCTATTTTTTTTTAAAAAAATCTGTATCTAGGTTTGCCAGCTCTGGGTTGGGAAATTCCTGGAGATTTGGGGCCGGCGCTTGAGGAGGGTGGAGTTTGGAGAGGGGGTGGGGCCGAGAAGGCACGTGGTGGCCATGGAATTCACCATCGGGAACCACCGTTTCCTCCGGGGACACATCTCTCTGTTGTAATCTGGGCAGCCATTTCAGTATCCTGCAATAAAGTCACACTAAGAGTTCCTCTCCACCATTGCAGATAAACCAGAAGCCAAGGGCTTGGCGGGAAAGGGGGGGACCCCAAGATGCCATGACAAGATTTGGGGGGATGGAGGTGGGCTTAGATGTCGGGGGACAGAAGCACGTCAAGGAAGAGGGTCCAGGACTGGGTTCCTGTGCAGAGCTTCCTTTAGTATGGGGGGTGGGGTGGCCAGGGTCCCACTTGCTGATTTTCTGTCACAAGCAACTCTGCACATGTTCAGTATCCTCCTCTCTGATCTGTTGACATGACCAGACTCTGCCCTTTGCAAAGCCGGCGGCCTCCCTACGGCAGAACGAGCGGAAGCGGCCCACGCCGTCAATCAGGATTTCCTGGAGGACAGGGCCTTCCCCACAGAGGTCAGAACAGGTGAGCACACTCTGGAACAGGGCCAGGGACGAGAGCGAGGTGTGGTCCAAGATGACTTGCCAGAAGAATGAGAGGTGCCCTGACGACATGGATAGCCCAGGCAAGCCTAGAGATGTGAAGGCCCGGGGGAAAAACGGAGAAATCCGGGGGGGAAACCGTTCCCCCCCCCCCCCCCTTTTTTATTCATTTCTAAAAAATATGTACGGTATCAGATGGATCTAATGTCTGTGCACTGAGGACAAGCAAGTCCTAGGTTACAAACTGAACTCTCCAATGCAAGAACAAGATGCATGTCTTCCTTTAGGAGGTGCTGTTGTCACGAGAAAAGAAAAAGGTTTCAGTTTTGTTTTTGCATGTGGGTGGGTATTCTGTTTGTAATAACAGTTTGGATACACTATATTTTTAATATGCTAGTTGTGATGATTTCATGCCAAGTAAAAATGTCCATAGTCATATTTTATGTTCCTAAAGTAACAGAATGACTTTCAATCTGGAAAAGAAAAAAGAAGTGCTAATGTGGCATTTTTTTCAATTTTCCCGAAAATTTTTGTTTCCCCCCGGAAAAAAACGAAAAAAACCCAGGGTTTTTTCCAAGCTTCAAAATTTCCGGAAATTTTACATCTCTTGGCAAGCCCGATCTAGGAAGCTAAACAGGGCCGATTCTGGCAAGGACTTGGAAAGGCAACCTCCAAGGAATACCAGAGGCAGGCTAACCAAGGAACCTTTTTGAAAAACGTCCAATCCCCCAGTAGGAGTTGCCAGAAGTCAACCTTGACTTCCGGGCAAGCACACACACAAAAATATTTTAAAAAGGAATTAAAGGTGATAATACGCAATAGCAGGCCATGCTTTACCAGCCATCTTTAGAACAGTAAAAGCCTGGCTCTGGGAGGCATCTCTTCCAAGGGGTGTGTCACCCCTGAAAAGCCCCTGCAGTGCTGAAAGAAAGCCCACAGACCTCAGAAGCATGAGACGAGCTGTGATGCAGGAGCGAGCATCCTCGATGTTCTTAATTTATGTTCAGGTGGGTAGCCGTGTCAGTCTAAGCAGGAGTGGCCAAACTTGCTTAACATAACAGCCACACAAAATAAACATCAGCTGTTCGAGAGCTGCGAGACATGAACAAATATCACACACACGTTTTTATTGAAAAATATGCAAATTTGCTTTTTATTAACATTACATTAGACTGTGTGAAAGAGCCACATGCGGCTCCCGAACTGCAGTGTGGCCTCCCCTGGAAGCAACAGAACTAAGTTTGAGTCCAGTGGCACCTTTAAGACCAACACAGTTTTATTCCATGTGCATGCACACAAAAGCTTATACCTAGAATTAAACTTTGTTGGTCTTAAAGGTGCCACTGGACACAAACTTAATTTATCTTGGTTAGTCACTTTTCTACAAGAACTCTGTACTCAAGACCAGTGATCCCTCTAAGCTGAGTTAGTGTGAGCTAGCTCACAGTTTTTTAGCCTCCGGCTCACACATTTTTGTCACAGCTCAGGAAGGGATGGCTCCAGAGCAGACTAATTGATGCAGCAGCCAAATCACTCACTCACAACTTTAATGCCGGTAGCTCACAAAGTAGAATTTTTGCTCACAAGACTCCACAGCTTAGAGGGAGCATTGCTCAAGACAGCTAATGAAATCGCAGTAAGGCAATGACGAAGGGGCAGAGGGAAAGGGTGGGTGTTTCCGGCAGACTGTCCTGGGAGCCACCTCAGAGAAGGCCCTGCTCCTCTCCAGGGAGAAGGTGGGCAAGACAGCCTCACCGGGTCTTAAAGGACCGGGAGGAAGATATAGGAAAATGTCACCCACTGACTGAACCATTTAAAGCTCTAGCACTGAGAGACAGCACCTTGAATTCCATCTGGGAACTGAACTGGCAACCATTAGCACAGGAATGGCATGCTTCCTGTTCCAAGCAGCTGAAATCGGCAGCAGCTGCAGTCTCCAAGGGCAGCCCCCCGCGGAGGTCACTAAAGTAATCAGTCTGAGAAGTCCGACAGTAGCAGTTGTCAGTGCGCTGGAATAAGCATCCTTGAATCCACACCACGTAAACCGAACCATGTTAGCAAGTTTAGCGGGGTGGGGGTGGGGGCACTTTCTGCTGCGTCTGAAGGCATGGGATCAGATCCCACCGCTGACACCACGCCTGTATTCTCAGTTGCATACGACGTTCCCTTAGCAGCCTAACAGGCCTTTCTCCCCGCAGGCTCTGCAGTGCCACAGAGAGGTGCTGGGGTCCAACCCTGCCTGGAAGCCACCTCCTCCAACCCTGAGTCCCTCGCTCCTAACCCCAGAAGAGAGTGTGCTGACTATGCGTTCCCTGGTGAGGAAAGACCCCTGCGTGCATCCAGAGGCACTCTTCTTTGTTGTCTTTTGACTGCTGAGCTTGCTGGCCCCAGCAGCTGTCTCCGCTGGTGGCTTCTCCTTTCCCACCCCCCACGCCCCCCCCCTTCAGCTAGCTTTCCTCGTGCAGATCCGCTTGTCTTCGGAACTGCTCGGAAGGGTTCAGTGCCCGGTGCTGATGCTGCTGCCGTTCTTTCCCCCAGAAGCAGAGTCTTTGGCTTCCAAGGAGGATCTGTTGTCCTGGATTAAGCAAGAAGAGCCTCCTGAGAAAGGCAAGTGGGACCCGGAGAGGGAGATCCCCCCGGTTCTCGGCTACGGTGAGTCTGCGTGTGACCTCCTCTCTAACAGGCGCGCCACAGCGTGGTTTCTTCTTGTCTCAGGCTGTGTTCACAAACAGTCTGGTAGGAAAGAATATCTACAGATGTGTGCTAGAGGCCCACAGAACAATACAGTGACAAGAGAGACTAGATTAAAGCCATAGCATCATTTAGTGTCTGGTAATGAGCAGCAACCACTTACTCCTTCACAGGAAAAATACAAAGGCCAATAAAATCACACACAGCCGCCTGCTCCAGACTCTCTCAGTCACTATCCTTCTAACAGTCTTGCATTCTGAAGAGCTGTCTGCTCCAAACTCAATCTCTCTTTCAACACTTATTCCGGACATTTAAGTATTTCAGCCCTCTGGTCTTTCCTAAGGAACAAATCTATAAACACAGAATTCCATTGATATTCCATTGCAATTACATTATATTACATTGGTTTATCAGTCTCTATAAAATAAAGTGAGTATAAAAGTTGATAGGTAAATTTATCTTACCCTATATAGGAATCTCACATTTAATGTCACGGGAATTCTGTGCTTATGTGCAATTTTATTGACCTTTGTATTTGACCTGTCTTGGGATTGTGTGTTGTTCTTGTGGATTGTGTTCACAAACAGCCGTGCAACACATCTGAAGAAATACTCCCGTGCAAGGGTCATTTCATAGAAAAAGAGGTGCAGGCGCTCATTAGCACAATTCATTTGCATATGCCACACCCCCTGACATCACCGGAAGTGTGTCAGAAGGCAACACCCACCACTCAGGCTCCACTGGACTGTTTTGGATTGCTAGCTATAGGAGGGGGGAATGTGCAGATCTGCCCTCACAGAGGAGGGAAAGCTTGTACCTGAATAAAACTTGGTCTTAAAGGTGCCACTGGACTGTTTTGGGCCGAGGGGGGCTCTGCAGCTTAGCTGGCTGCTTCTTGCTCTGACTGAGGGCTGCTGGGAGCAGTGGGCGGGGCTTGTTGCATGTGCTCACCCCTTGGGCTCTGTACTGCCGGAGCTCCGCTCCTGTGCACTCCCGCAGAAAATGACCCCTGCTCCCGCGCCGGCCCTCCTCGTAATTTCACTGTGGTATATCCTAGGCAGAGGCGTGGCTGTGCTGCTGTGTCTGAAGGTCGGTCGGCTCCATTGAGCGGCCTCCTGGAGGGCCCTGAGCTGGGCCCAACAGCCGATGCCATCCTCTGTCACGGATGCCAGCTGCTGTGAGTCAGCAAGGGGCTGCTGGGGCTAGGCTGGGAGGAGGAAGCCCCGTCAGACCTCCCTGGTGGAGGAAAGTGCGGTCAAGTGGCAGCCAACCTACAGTGACCCCGTGGGGTTTCCAAGGCCGGAGGCTGAGAGAGGTGGCTTGCCAGCTCCCAGGGGCCTCCTCATATCCATGCAATCTCTTTGGAAGCTGGTTGCTGTAGATTTCCCGGGCTGTCTTGGCATTGTAGGGACCTGACGTTTCGCCAGCAGCTGTAACTGGCATCCTCAGAGGTAGAACACAGAAAGACGGAGGACTCTCTGTGTCAAGGAGAGAAGAACAATGGTAGGCAGGTCATTTATATCTACTCAGGAAGGTGGGGTGGGGCTGAGCCATTCTCTTGTAGAAGTTCCCCAGGCTGTGAAACATGCTAATGGAGGAGCTTTCCTGAGGAGGTTCTTTTGCATATGGAAGCTGTTGATGCCAACATCCCATGGGCACCAGCTGTGTGATGCAGGCAGGAGCATTTCCTTCTGTTTCTCTGAAATGTGCAGTCCACCAGTCGTGGGGAGAAGGGCCCTGCATTTTGAGTGGGAATTGTTTTTCCTGGTTAAGTCCCCTGTGCTTTGTGCGAAGCGGGTTTTCTCTCCCTGTCATCCCTTTCTAAGGCCCCGAGCTCCTGCTGCTCAGGCCAGCCTTGGTAAAAAGACATTCGGTCCCCCCGGTTCTTTGAGCGGCCTGTTTCGAAATTCTTCAAGGGGCAGGCAGAACTGCCTGCTGTTTTCCAGAGGTCAAAGCATGGGTTCGGTGGTTGGCATTTGGACATGGGCAGTTCATCCTCTTCAGTTCTCTTCAGTCTGATCTAATTGCCGGTGGGCACTCTGAAGTGCCCACCAACCCTTAATGATGCCTGGTTTCCCATCCGTGCACACCAATGCTCCCTCTAAGCTGTGGAGTCTTGTGAGCAAGAATCCTACTTTGTGAGCTGCTGGCATGAAAGTTGTGAGCGAGCCATTTGGCTGCTGCATAAATCAGTTTGCTCTGGAGCCCCATCCTTCCTGAGCTAAGACAAAAATGGGTGAGTCGGAGGCTAAAAAACTGTGAGCTAGCTCACACTAACTCAGCTTAGCGGGAACACTGGTGCACACCACACGTACTCAACAATCTGGTCGCTGTCCCAGGTTCCTCGGAGGCGATTGTATACATCCCTGATAATCAGGGGAAAGCCCATTAAGGATGTCATTTTAGGGGACAGAGTCTTGCCCTTAAGGAAACTGGGGTCTCGTTTCTTTTCCCGCAAATAATAATTAAAACTTGGTCTTAAAGGTGCCACTGGACTGTTTTGGACCGGGGGGCTGGGGGGGAGCTCTGCAACTTACCTGGCTGCTTCTTGCTCTGACTGAGGGCTGCTGGGAGCAGGGGGTGGGGCTTGTTGCAGGTACCCGCCCCCTGGGCGCTTTACTGCCAGAGCTCTGCTCCTGTGCACTCCCACAGGAAATGACCTCTGCTCCCGCGCCTGCTCTCCTCGTAATTTCACTGTGGTATATCCTAGGCAGAGGCGTGGCTGTGCTGCTGTGTCTGAAGGTCGTCCCTTTCTAAGGCCCCGAGCTCCTGCTGTTCAGGCCAGCCTTGGTAAAAAGACATTAAGGACGTCATTTTAGGTGCCCATTAAGGACGTCATTTTAGGGGACAGAGTCTTGCCCTTAAGGAAACTGGGGTCTCGTTTCTTTTCCCGCAAATAATAGTAATAATAATAATTGGCTGGAACTTCCTCGCCTTAGTAGAAGAAAAGGAGATTGGATTTATACCCTGCCCTTCACTACTCGAAGGATTCTCAGAGCAGCTTACAATCTCCTTTCCCTTCCCATCCCCACAACAAACACCCTGTGAGTTAGGTGGGGCTGAGGGAGCTCTTTTGAGACTGCCCTTGAGAGAACAGCTCTGAGAAAACTTGTGACTGACCCAAGGTCACCCAGCTGGCAGCATGTGGAGGAGTGGGGAATCAAACCCGGTGCTCCCAGATTAGAGTCTGCGCTCCTAACCACTACACCAAACTGGAAATCTTTCAGAACCCCAGAGGCAAGGACTCTGGTTGGGGGATTACAAGAAATCACACCTATCACCCTCTGAGAGTTTGGTGTAGTGGTTAAGTGTGCGTATTCTAATCTGGGAGAACCGGGTTTGATTCCCCACTCCTCCACTTGCACCTTGCTGGATGACCTTGGGCAAGCCACAGTTCTGGCACAGGTGCTCTTGAAAAAGAGCAGTTTCTGTCAGAGCTCTCTCATAGAATCATAGAGTCGAAAGGGGCCATACAGACCATCTGGTCCAACCCCCGGCACAATGCAGGACCAGCCTCAAGCACCCCTGACAAATATTCCTCCAGCCTCTTCTTGAAAGTTGCCGGCGAAGGGGAGCTCACCACCTCCCCGGGCAGCTGATACCACCTCTGAACCACTCTGACCGTGAAAACGTTTTCCCTAATATCCAGCCAATCCCTTTCTGTGTGTAATTTAAACCCGTTGCTTCGGGTCCTCTCCTCTGCTGCCAACTGGAACAGCCCCACCTACTTCACAGGGTGCCTGTTGTGGGGAGGGGAAGGGAAAGGAGTTTGTAAGCCGCTCTGAGACTCCTCTGGGTAGTGAAGGGCCTTGGGGTATAAATCCAATCTCCTCCTCCTTCTCTTCTGAGAGAACTTGTGACTGACCCAAGGTCACACCAGCAGCTGCAAGTGGAGGAGGAGTGGGGAATCAAACCCGGTTCTCCCAGGTTAGAGTCCGCACTCCTAACCACGACACCAAACTTTCCGTGCAACAGCTGGTCGCAGGGCCTCCAGGCAGGGCCAACAGGCTTGCCTTAGGCTGACAGTTGGGCTTTGTCTTTGGGGTCCTTCCCGGCCACAGGGGTCTCACTGCTCTTTCTCCCGTTTCCCGCCCCCCGGCAGATGACGGCACCATGGTCAAAAGCGAGGAGCAGAATCCCGGAGCGGGTCCCAGAGTCCTCCTGCCGAGCCACGGGATGCTGCCTGGGGAAGACGTCTTCCCAGCCCCCAAGCCCGAAGTGAACGGCGAGAGGCAGCCGACGGCCCCTCCTGCCCAGCGGCTGGAGGAGCCCCCCCAGGGCGACAGAGGGTGCCGCGAGCCGGAGGTGGCCCAGCCGGAAGCCTGCCTCAAAGCGGAGCCCTTCCAGTGCGGCAAGTGCCGAGAAGGCTTTGCCTGCGAGCAGCAGTTTTCCTTGCACCAGAGGCTTCATGCGGGAGAGGAGATGTACGGGGAGAGCGTTCTGCCGACGTCCCTCGAACCTGGTGCCCAGCAGCTACCGGACCCCTACGCGTGTGCAGACTACAAAGGCGGCTTTGGCGAGGTGCCGTTCTCCCAGACGGCGGGGAGGCCGTACGTCTGCCCCCTCTGCCCCAAGAGTTTCCGGCTCAAGACCAGCTTGTTGATCCACCAGAAGACGCACACCGTGGGGAAAGGCGAGAGCGCCTTCGTGTGTCCCGAGTGCGGGTGTGGCTTCAGCCACCAGGGCCAGCTCACCCGGCACCAGGCCATCCACGCCGACCGGCCGCACCAGTGCTCGGAGTGCCACAAGGCCTTCAACCGCAAATCCAGCTTGGTGGTCCACCTGAAAACCCACCGCGAGAGACCCCGCCCCTTCCAGTGCCCGCAGTGCCACAAGACCTTCATCCGCAAGCAGCACCTGGACGACCACACCCGGACCCACACCGGCGAGAAGCCCTACCAGTGCCCCGAGTGCGAGAAGCGCTTTGCCGAGAAGTCCAAGCTGACCAACCACTACCGGATCCACACCGGCGAGCGGCCGTACCGCTGCGGACAGTGCGACAAGCGCTTCGTGCGCGCGCACCACCTGGTCAAGCACCAGAGCAGCGTCCACCAGGCCGGGGCAAAGGTCTACTCGTGCCGGGAGTGCGGGCAGAGCTTCAGCCACGCCCAGGCCTTCGTCAGCCACCAGGCCAGCCACGCCAACGGGGAGAGGCGGCACCGCTGCAGCGAGTGCCTCAAGACCTTTGCCCGCAGGAAGTACCTGCTGGAGCACCAGCGCATGCACACGGGGGAGAACCCCTACGCCTGCCCGTACTGCGGCAAGCGCTTCCGCTACAAGCAGTCCCTCAAACAGCACCTGCGCGTGCACGGCGACCAGCTGCCCCCCGCGCCCAGTGTGGAGCAGGGCCCAGCGCTCGGCAGCACGGCCGAGAAACCGCCTCTCCCTCCGGCCAACCCTTCCAGCGGCACCTGAAGACAGGCCCGTGAGGATTACAGCGCCCCCGCCCCCTTTACAGACAGCGCCAGACCTGGAAGCAGTCGAGCCTCTTTAAGACACTTGCGGGGGCTCACTGGTCAGACTTCTCTCGGGGGCGGCTCCGGCCTGGTTTGCACCCGTGGCACGTGAGGCACCTTCTCCAGCAGCGGTGACCTTCTTGCGAGCCAAAGGGGAAGGTTTTGGTCACTCAGCTGGTCTCTGAGTGCTTCCGTACAGGCCCAGAGCCCCACTGACTCTCCTTTTCAAAGCATTTCAGTCGTCTAAGAAATTGGATTACCAGTCTCACGGTTCTGTCTGGATTGCCAGTAGATGGAAAATGAGGCTCAATTTGTCTGAACACAGGCCAGAGAGTTCAGGAACCTTGGGCCGGGGTGGGGTGGGGAAGGGACCCGATTTGTCCTGGGCCAAAGGAGGGGGATTCAA
>NW_015160341.1:24584-30503 GCF_001447785.1 Gekko japonicus
GGTCTGCAGCTGAGCCGGCCCCTGTCTGAAAACCCACAAGGCTACTTTAGCAGCACAGCGGCCTTTTTAGACAATATTTATTTTTCGCCCCTTTCACCAGCATTAAGGCAACCCAAGCCAGGACTGGTGGCATGGTTTGGGCCCCTCCCGGCCTCTGCTTCCGGGGGAAAGGCACCGGTCTGTGCCAGGATCTTTTGAACTGACGGGCCTGTGTTGGGAGCCTTAGCTGAAAGCAAAGCTCTCAGTGGTCCTTAAAGGAGAACTGGTGTGATCCCGTGGTTTGGGTCTCCTGTGAGGCCTGTGAAGACCTGCGTTCAAGTCCCCGTTCCTGGATGATCGAAGTCTCAGTCGCTCTCCGTCTATCCTCTCCACAGGGTGGTTATTAAAATCAAGCTTCATCCCCCTCCCCGACGTTCTCGCATACAGGCCAGGATTAAAAAGTGATGGATTGAGACCAGTGTTCCCTTCTAAGCTGAGTTAATGTGAGCCAGCTCAGTTTTTTAGCCTCCAGCTCACACATTTTTGTCTTAGCTCAGGAAGGAGGGCTCCAGAAGAGCAAACTAATTGATGCAGGAGCCGAATTGCTCACTCACAACTTGAATGCCAGGAGCTCACAAAGTGGAATTTTTGCTCACAGGACACAGCTTAGTGGGAGCGTTGATTGAGACCAGTATCTTGCAAACGCAAGCGTCCCATCTCTGGGCTTCTCCTTCTGGAATGTCACGTGGTGGGATCCTGCCAGCATGCCTTGGTCTTGAGATGCCAAAGTGATCCCCATACCGAGAGTGAAATTCCAAAAGCAGAGGGGCACGTAGGGTCATAGGCAGTGCCTCCCTCTAAGCCGTGGAGTCTTGTGAGCAAAAATTCCGCTTTGTGAGATGCCAGCATTAAAGTTGTGAGTGAGCCATTTGGCTGCTGCAGAAATTAGTTTCCTCTGGAGCCCTCCTCCTTCCTGAGCGAAGACAACAAATGTGTGAGCTGGAGGCTAAGGAACTGTGAGCTGGCTCACACTAACTGAGCTGAGAGGGAGCACTGGTCAGAGGCCCACAAGCAATGACTGGTTCTAAGTTGTGCCCCTGTGAAAGCAGTGTGTGGGTGTGGGCGGAGTTTGTTGCAGACTCAGACCTGGGATTAGGAAAGGCATGAGAATGAGGCAAGCATCATGCAGGGATTGAGGGGGTCAGATGGGGGTCTCTGCACACTCCGTGGGCCCCAGAAAAGTCTTACTCCCGACCAAGGCTGTGGAGTCCGGTGAGCACAAATTCTACTTTGTGAGTTACTGGCATTAAAGTTGCGCGTGAGCGATTTGGCTCCTGCATCAGTCAGTTTGCTCTGGGGCCCCATCCTTCCCGAGCTGAGACAGAAGTGTGTGAGCCGGAGGCTGAAAAACTGTGAGCTGGCTCACACTCACTCAGCTTAGAGGGAGCACTGCTCCCGACGGTCTTGTTGCCCTGGTTAAATGAGGTGACAGCTAGATTCCAGTAAGCCCCTTAGAGACCCGTGAGATTTCCAGGGTGTGGCTTTTCAAGAGTCAGGGCTCCCTTTGACATCTGTCTGAGCACTGATTCTCGGATGCTTCTGCCCCGAAAACCTCGCCGGTCTCCCAGGCGCTCCTGGACTCAGGTCCGGCTGTTCTGCTGTCAGACCGACCCGGCTGCGCCCTCTGGAACCAAATGAGGTAAGAACCGTCAAACACTTGCGCATGGAATGTGCCGCAGAAATGATTAAGAATTTGTGTGTGTGTGGGGGGATATTATTGAGACTTGGAAGCCAGACCACACAGGGCCGCAAGGACGTAGACACGACCGAGTAGGGCCACAAGGATGCATGTCGACGGGAAGCCAGAGCACAGGAAAGGCAGAGGGGCGCCTGAAATTGCGCAGGTGGCACAAGCCGGGCAAAGAAACAGAAGCGCGGGCCTCTTCGAACGGAGCGCTACCCGTGGGCTGCCCTGCACTTAGTATGCAGCACCAGGATCGGCCCTCGGCCACGGCTTCCCCAGGACCAGGGCAGGACTGCAGTGAGAGGCTGAGCACCCTCTCCCTCTTATTCCTGCCGTGCTCCAAAGTTTCCCTGGAGCTGGCTTTTCTCCTGGGACGTCGGCGTGGCAAGGCCTTCCCTCTTGCTACTTAGTTAGGGGCTTCCCCACAACTCCCGAGAGTACACCGCAGCAGCGTACCGGTCCTCCCTCTTTCAGTCTCTGCTTGTTAACCTGGCCGCATAGCATACGCTTTCTGGGTTTCATTTCCCCTTTGAGCACGTGTACCCTCTATAGGTGGGTGAGAGTCTGTCTCTGGCTGTGCGCATTTTACTCTGAAGAGGCATCTGCCAGTCCTTCCAGCTTGGGGGTGCTTGTAAGAAAGGACGGCGCTTGGGGGAAGACTAGCAAAAGAACAAAGGAACCAAAGACAGACAGGAAGCTGCTCGTGTCAGAGGAGAAGAGGAAGGCAGGAAGGGGCAAGGGGCGGAAGAGTATTTGAGGGCCCCCCCCCCAGCCCGCCCTTGGCACAGTCTGCCCTCTGTCAAGAAAGCACACCTTGGTTGGGAAAGGAGGACACCGCAGCAGGCCGCTATGATACCTTCGTGCTTTTTTAAAAGGAAAAAAAAAATACGGGATGGGGGTGGATTAATAAAGGTTTTGTACCATTCCTTTGGATAAGTGGTACCCTTCTCGTGTGTTTGTTCTCAAGAAGCGGTATCACCTTTGGAGTCCTCGTTAAAACACAGAGGTTTGTCAGAGCCCCCCACGAAGGGAGGGCGAAGAGAAAGGGAGGAGGAGGGCTGGGACATGGTACCGAGGCACGACAGAAGGTGCCGAGGGACGCTCGGGTGAGGCAAGGAGGGATTTGGTTTCCCAGACAGTGAGTGAGATACTCCTGTGGTGTCTGTGGGCACAGAACTGGCCGGAGCATGTGTTCAACAGGACTTTCAGAAGGGAAGAAGAGAGCTGGTTTGGTGTCGTGGTTAAGTGCGCGGACTCTAATCTGGGAGAACCGGGTTTGATTCCCCACGCCTCCACTTGCAGCTGCTGGATGACCTTGGGCAAGCCAGAGTTTTGCCAAAGCTGTTCTCTCAAGGACAGTTCTGGAAAGAGCTCTCTGAGCCCCGCCTACCTCCCAGGAGGTCTGCTGTGGGGAGGGGAAGGGAAAGGAGTTTGTCAGCCACTCTGAGACTCCCGAGTGAAGGGCGGGGTATAAATCCACTCTCTTCTTCTTGACCCCAAAAGCACCCTCTTCCATCAAGGTGCCTTGAGTGTGTAGCTTAAGGCCCAGGGCAAGACTCAAGTGTCATTTTGTGGGCCCACTTGCTGGGTCCGAACCACAGCCCCCCACACGGCTGTTGACGGGGATCAGCTGGCTCTCTGGGGAGCATCGGCACCGCTGCTGTCAGTCACTGACGATGCACTGAAGTTTGTGGGCTTTGGCTGACCGTGGGGTTCTGTTGTTGCCTCCTCTGGGTCTGTCTTGGAGCAGGCTGCCCCTGGGTGCTCGGCTGGCTTGCCTGACCTGCTCCTTTACTTCTGTAATCCCAAAAAAATGCTTGTTGTAAATCCGCCAGGTGAAGGGTCAGAAGGGATTGGAACGACGGCTGAGGGGTGACATGATCGAGGTTTATAAGATTATGCGTGGGATAGAGTAGGTAGAGAAAGAAGGACTTTTCTCCCTTTCTCACAAGACAAGAACCCGTGGGCACTCCATGAAATTGCTGAGCGGTCGGGTTAGAACGAATAAAAGGAAGTCCTTCACCCAAAGAGTGAGTAACACGTGGAATTCACTGCCACAGGAACTGGTGGTGGCTACAAGCATGGACGGCTTCAAGAGGGAACTGGATAAAAATATGGATCAGAAGTCTGTCAGTGGCTCTTAGCCACAAGATATAGATAGGAACTCTCAGTCTGGGGCAAGGGATGCACAGTATTCTTGGTGCTTGGGGGGGGCAACAGTGGGAGGGCTTCTAGTCTCCTGGCGCCACTGCTAGATCTCCTGATGGTACCTGGAAGTTTTGGCCACTGTGTGACACAGAGGGACTGGAGGGGCCATTGGCCTGATCCAGCATTGGCTTCTCTTATGTTCTTATGGATAAACATCTGGAGCAGAGGTCCATCAGTGGCTCTTAGCCACAAGGTATAGAGAGGAACTCTCAGTCTGGGGCTAGGGATGCTCTCTGTATTCTTGGTGCTTGGGTGGGGGCAACAGTGGGAGGGCTTCTAGTGTCCTCCTGGCCCCACTGCTGGACCTCCTGATGGCACCTGGTAGTTTTGGCCACTGTGTGACAGAGTGTCGGACTGGAGGGGCCATTGGCCTGATCCAGCATTGCCTTCTCTTATGTTCTTATGGATAAGCATATGGAGCAGAGGTCCATCAGTGGCTCTTAGCCACAAGGTATAGAGAGCTCTCAGTCTGGGGCCAGTGATGCTCTGTATTCTTGGTGCTTGGGGAGGGGCAACAGTGGGAGGGCTTCTAGTGTCCTGGCCCCACTGCTAGATCTCCTGATGGCCCCTGGTATTTTTGGCCACTGTGTGACAGAGTGTCGGACTGGAGGGGCCATTGGCCTGATCCAGCATTGCCTTCTCTTATGTTCTTCTGGAACAAAGGCAGTTTTAACACAGCACTTGGCTGTATTAGGAAGCAAACCATGCGGCAGACCGAGACGCCAACTCTGTCCTTGTGTGCACTCAGACAATGTTACGGGACCTAACAATGTCAGCCGCACCATGCAGGGTTCATCCAATTGCACAAAAACTCATTTCATATGTACAGTAATGTGCCAGCAGTGCCCGGCTACTATCTGCACTGCACAAACAATGGTCTCTGCGTCAGGGAATAGATGAACCCAAATCAGACACAAGAAATCGTAACACTCAGAAACCACTGAGGGGACATTTCAGTCTTCCTGGACTTGCTATTACAGACTCAAAAGTCATGTTTATAAAAATGCAGCATGAAAATACTGAAGCAGAACTCATCCAAAATTAAACCACGTGCCAACCCAGGCTTTAGCAGAGACTTGGATTCTCTCTAAAAAGGATCCACTGTTTTACAAGTTTAATTGGCTGTTCTTAACGTGTTTGATCGGGCTGCAGCGATACCAGTTAATTTTCATTTACACAGTTTGCTGATCTGTTTGATCCTCTGGCCTTCCTCACCATCCAGGCTGTGTAAATGCCAATAATCTTGATTTATGAGTGGACTCATCCCACCCCTTTCTGCACCAACTCCTCCCTTTTCTTCTTCCACTGAAGTGGTGAAGAGGGTCGGACTAGGAGCTGGGAGACGCAGGTTCGAATTCCCACTCGTGCTGTGGAAGCTGGCTGGGTGGCCTTGGCCAGTCACGTACTCTCAGCCTGGCCCTCTTCACAGGGCTGTTGTGAGCGAGTGTTTTGGCTCCTGCATAACTTAGTTTGCTCTGGAGGCGTCATTCCTGAGCCAAGACAAAAATGTGTGAGCTGGAGGCTAAAGAACCTAGCTCACACTGACTCAGCTTAGAGGGAACACTGGCTGCAACACTCCCTCTAAGCTGTGGAGTCCTGTGAGCAAAAAATCTACATTGTGAGCTTACTGGCATTAAAGTTGTGAGTGAGCGATTTGGCCGCTGCATGAATCAGTTTGCTCTAGAGCCCTCCTTCCTGAGCTAAGACAAAAATGTGTGAGCCGGAGGCTAAAAAACTGGGAGCTAGCTCACACTCACTCAGCTTGGAGGGAACACTGGTTGTAAGCAAAAATTGTACTCTGTGAGCTGCTGGCATTCAAGTTGTGACTGAGAGATTTGGCCACTGCATAGATCAGTTGGCTTTGGAGCCCTCCTTCCTGAGCTAAGACAAAAAAATGTGTGAGCCGGAGGCTAAAAGACTGGGAGCCGGCACTCACACACAAGGCTTAGAGGGTACCCTGGCTGTATGAACTCCAGAGGCTCCTGCTG
>NW_015160341.1:30602-37455 GCF_001447785.1 Gekko japonicus
AAAGGTTCTTCTTAGTGAGGGTTGCCAGCCTCCATGCGGGGCCTGGGGATCTCCTGTTTTCACCACCGGTCTCCAGCCGACAGAGATCTGCTCCCCTGGAGAAAACGGCTGCTTGGAAGGGTGGACTCCTAAGTAAGTAAGTACATTTATTACAGTCATTGACCAGTACACAGTAAAAGAAGTAAAACCCCAGACTTAAAACATTTCTGTTCCCTATACAGGAATATAATATTTGTAAAATACATAAACATAGAAGAAGAGATTGGATTTATACCCCATGGCCCTTCACTACCTGAAGGTGTCTCAGAGCGGCTTACAAACTCTCTCTCCCTTCCCCTCCCCACAACAGACACCCTGTGAGGTAGGTGGGGCTGAGAGAGCTCTGACAGGAACTGCTCTTTTCCAAGGACAGCTGTGCCAGAACTATGGCTTGCCCAAGGTCATCCAGCCAGGTGCAAGTGGAGGAGGAGTGGGGAATCAAACCCGGTTCCCCCAGATTAGAGTCCCCACACTTAACCACCACAGCAAACTGGCCCTCTGAGAGAACTTGTTAGTGACCCAAGGTCACACCAGCTGGCTGCATGTGGAGGAGTGGGGGAATCAAACCTGGTTCTCCCCGATTAGAGTCCGCGCACCTTAACCACGACACCAGACTGGCTCTATATATAAATAAAAAGGTAAAGGTAAAGGTTTCCCTTGCTCGAAAGCCAGTTGAATCCGACTCTAGGATTGCGGTGCTCATCTCTGTTTCAAAGCCGAAGAGCCAGCGCTGTCCGAAGACGTTTCCGTGGTCATGTGGCCGGCATGACTAAACACCAAGGCGCACGGAACACTGTTTCCTTCCCACCGAAGTGGTACCTGTTTATCTACTTGCAATTTATTGCTTTCGAACTGCTAGGTTGGCAGGAGCTGGCATCAAAGTTGAGACGGGAGCTCACTCTGTCATGCGGCACACTCGGGTCTCGAACTGCTGAACGAACGACCTTCCACAGCCCGCAGTTCAGCGTCTTAACCCCTTGAGCCACCGCAGCTTCTTATTATTATAAATAAACAAACCACTAATATCCTAAAACATTAAGTGATACAACCTCAATTGCTTGTAAAACCATCTCTGAAATACCCACTTGCATGCCTTACCCACGTTCCCCTCCGCTCCATGGCCAGCCGGCCGCCTCCCTGGCAATCCCGCCCTGGACCCTGCTGAGATAGGCCCCGCCCCCAAGGCTCCCGGCCTTGGCCGCCCCAGACCTGGCAACCAGTGTTCCCTCTAAGCTGAGTTAGTGTGAGCTAGCTCACAGTTTTTTAGCCTCTGGCTCACACATTTTTTCCTTGGCTCAGGAAGGATGGCTCCGGAGCAAACTATTTTCTGCAGCAGCCAAATTGCTTGTGCACAACTTGAATGCCAGGAACTCACAAAGTAGGAGTTTTGCTCACAAGCAGTGTTCCCTCTAAGCTGAGTTAGTGTGAGCCAGCTCAGAGTTTCTTAGCCTCCGGCTCACACATTTTTGTCTCGGCTCAGGGAGGATGGGGGGCTCGGGAGCAAACCAGTTTATGCAGCGGCCCAATCACTCGCTCACAGCTTTAATGCCAGGAGCTCACAAAGAACAATTTTTGCTCACAGGACTCCACAGCTTAGTGTGAGCATGGCTGGTGGGTGTCGAATTTGATTGATTGTATTGATTTATTCTGCGTGATCCGCCCTGAGTCCCTGCCGGAAAGACAGACTATAAATAATGTGAGTCAGTAAGCGTGCTACGTTTACCGAACGTGTGCTCATGCGCCCCGTTAGTCATATAGTGCGTGTTGTGTGGCTTCATCCTGCAGTGATGCCCGTAAGAGGGGTTTAGTGCTGCGTGTTTGAAATCACGTTTTCCTAACTCCACTGACCGCTTCTTCATTCTTTCTTGAGAAGTCACCACTGCCTTACGATTCTCTGCTCTGAATCATTTGTACGGGTTACGGTTCTTATTACTTTAGGCGTGGAAAGTGTGCGCGCATGTGGCTGTTAAATTCAGATATTTTAAGTCTGCTTTTGTTCCAGACACAGCGCTGCTGCACAGGAGGAGGAGGTAACTGCATGAATGTGTGTTGCGTGATGAGAGATGCGCACTCTGAATATATCATACCCAGGGCTAAGTTGGGAGTGTAGCCTGTGCCAAGCAGATGCTCTACCAATGAGCCACAGCCCCATCAGTCCACCAAAATCAGAATTGTCTGCTCAGCCTGGCAGCAGCTGTCCCATGTCTTAGACAGGGTTCTTTCACATCACCTACTGCCTGGTCCTTATAAACTGGAGATGTTGGGGACTGAACCTGGGACCTTCTGCATGGCAAGCAGATGCTCTACCACTGAGCCACAGCCCCATCAGTCCACCAAAATCAGAATTGTCTGCTCAGCCTGGCAGCAGCTGTCCCATGTCTTAGGCAGGGTTCTTTCACATCACCTACTGCCTGGTCCTTATAAACTGGAGATGTCGGGACTGAACCTGGGACCTTCTGCAGGGCAAGCAGATGCTCTCCCGCCGACTCACGGCTCCTTCCCACTGGATCTTCATTTGCTTTATTTGCCATTCCTCTGGTGGAAGAGCCTCTTTCTGCCGAAGAAAGGTTCCGTGCCCATTCAAGTGGAGGGGGAGTATCCAGTCCATTTTTCATTCATTATAATATAATGGTTCTGGAGTCCGTGCAGAGCAATTCCATAATCAATCACAAGGCAATGTCAACCGTCTACGGCCAAAACGTTGGTGGACTCCAATGACATGGCTAATGATTGCTTGTTGAAGTTTTATCTGGCAATTTCTTTCTGAATGGGGGGGGGGACGGACAGGGCGAAGGATTCCCAACATCCCTGGTTATTTGATTGCAAATCTAAAAATCCGATTACAAAGGTGACCACCCCTCCATCTCTTTCTGTCTCTCCTGCTCTCTCGACACCTCCCCCCCCCCCGGTTTGGTCCTCGAAGGACAATTTCCCTGCGATTCAAGACAAAGCCTGTCATTGGGTCTCCATTTGCTTTATGTGTTATTCAATGACAACTTTTCTCTTCTTGACGGCTCTGGCAGAGGCGGATCAATCTAATTTTATGTACAACTGTAAAGATGAATGATAAGTAGAAAGGAACCGGGCAAGTACAAGCTGAATAAATTATAAAGGCCAACTCATGACAGGGATGGGGTTCCCGGGAGACACTGATATGATAACAGAGACCAAAGCGGAATTTATGAGGGAGTTAGTTAGCATGTACCGAGGTTCTTAATTCTTCAGGGGATGGTCTTGACAGCAATAATTCTGCTTTGTGTGCTGCTGGCATTAAAAGTTGTGAGCAAGCGATTTGGGTACTGCATAAATTAGTTTGCTCTGGAGCCATCCTTTCTGAGCTAAGAGAAAAATATGTGAACCGGAGGCTAAAAAACTCTGACCTAGCTCACACCAACTCAGCTCAGAGGGAACACTGGTCATGCGCAGGAGCCCTGCCAGATGGGTCCGCCTAGTCCAGCCTCCTGTCCCCCACGGTGGCCAGCCAGTATAGGGATTCCTTCTGAGCCCCCGCACCACCATTACTTTCCCTCCCTCAATGTTCCCAAAACTGCATCAGTGCTTGAAAGGGGTCCCGCCTGTGATGCTGCTTGAAGAAATGATGCAGCTGCGCATTAAGCAAACGAGGAGGGCCAGGGTGGGCTGATCTGTCTGAATGGCAGTAAACGTCACCTGAAATTCAAGAGGACTTTTGGGTTTCTCTCTTTGCAAGGCAGGCTGTGGAGTGCGAGGCAGCGTCCAGGTCTCACCTGCCTTTCCAGCCGACCCCCAAGCAGGCAGCCACGCGGGAGATGCAGGCGCAGACGGCAGAGACTTCCATGTGGGCGGCGGTGTCTGCGATCCAGGCTGTGGACAAGACGGTGGACACTCACACCGTGCGCCTGCAGCACCTGGAGGGCAGGATGGGGTCGGCGGAGAAGAAGCTGATTGGCTGCGAGAGGGCCGCGGCCGAAATGGTGAACCAGCTGGAGAGCAAATGGGCAGCCTTGGGGACCCTGGTGGAGGAGTACGGGCAGCTCCAGAGGAGGCTGGAGAACGTGGAGAATCTGCTCCGGAACCGGAACTTCTGGATCCTGAGGTTCCCGCCAAGCACCAGAGGAGAAATGCCCAAGGTCAGATGGACTTAACTGCCAGCCCAGGCCCAAATTAAGGTAAAGGTAAAGGTCTCCCTTGCTCGAAAGCCAGTCGAATCCGACTCTAGGGTTGCGGTGCTCATCTCCGTTTTAAAGCCGAAGAGCCAGCGCTGTCCAAAGACGTTTCCATGGTCATGTGGCCGGCATGACTAAACACCAAGGTGCACTGAACGCTGTTACCTTCCCACCGGAGTGGTCCCTATTTATCTACTTGCAATTTCTTGCTTTTGAACTGCTAGGTTGGCAGGAGCTTGAACTAGAGACGGGAGCTCACTCCGTCATGCGGCACCCTGGGTCTCGAACTGCTGAACTACCGACCTTTCACAGCCTGCAGTTCAGCGTCTTACCACTTGAGCCACCGCAGCTCCTAAGGCCCAAATTACACAAATGTAATTATTCCAACAGGAACATTATGCATTTTTTTTAGATCATAGTCCCTTTTCTGCCGTTTGGCATGCTGTGCATAAGAATACAACAGTTTGCGTAAAAACCTAGGGTTGCCAGGTTTGGGTTGGAAAATACCTGGAGACTTTGGGGGTGGAGCTGGGAGAGGGCGGGGTTTGGGGAGGGGCCTCAGCATGGTCCAATGCCATATAGAGTCCACCCTTCGAAGCAGCGATTTTCTCCAGGGGAGCTGATCTCTGTCAGCTGGAGATCAGTTGTAAAAGCGGGAGATCCCCAGGCCCCACCTGGAGGCTGGCAACCCTATTTAAACCACATATAAAAGCATTTGGGGGGCTGTGGTGGCTCAGGTTAAGATGCTGAGCTGCAGACTGGAAGGTCTGTAGTTCGGCGGTTCAAGACCCGAGTGCTGCGTGACGGAGTGAGCTCCCGCCTCTAGCCCCAGCTCCTCAGCCTAGCAGTTCGAAAGCAAGAAATTGCAAGTAGATAAATAGGTACCACTTTGGTGGGAACAGCCTTCTGTGCGCCTCAGCGTTTAATCATGCTGGCCACATGACCACAGAAATGTCTTCGGACAGCGCTGGCTCTTCGGCTTGGAAACGGAGATGAGCACCACCCCCTAGAGTCGGATTCGACTGGCTTATGAGCAAGGGAAACCTTTACCTTTTAAAAGCATTTAGATCCAGTTCTATTCAGACATGCTTACCAGGGTAAAGGCTTGGCTGTCGGCTGCTTTAGGAATTTACAGGGCAAGATCCCAGCAATAATTCTGGGATTCCAGCAATAATTCACTTTCTTGATGGCAGTGAATGCTGCTGTTTTAAATTTTGCACAATCGTATTTGTGTGATCATCTTACTAAGCTGATGTTGTCTGTTTTGTTCAGCCTAATCACAAATGGCTGTATGTGGAGAGAGGTCGCTTTCTGCTGTAGTTAAAAATCTGCTGCATTCACAAAAGCAGTGGAATGAAGAGGCCCATAAAGTCTTTGGCAGGCAGCAGGCTGCGACTCGGTTGCAGGCAAGGGAGTTGGGGGGAAAGATGGGCCTGGAGAAACATCTTCAGCCATCAGAGCCCAACTTCATCCCACCTCCCAGTGATGTGGCAGATTTATGGATTGAACATCAGAGAAGCCAGTGTTGGGTCAGGCCAGTGGCCCATCCAGTCGAACACTCTTTGGGTGAAGAAGTACTTCCTTTTATCCGTTCTAACCCGACTGCTCAGCAATTTCATGGAGTGCCCACGAGTTCTTGTCTTGTGAGAAACGGAGAGAAGTATTTCTTTCTCAACCTGCTCTGTCCCATGCATAATCTTATAAACCTCGATCTTGTCACCCCTCAGCCATCATTTCTCCAAGCTAAAGAGCCCCAAGCGCTTTAACCTTTCTTCACAGGGAAAGTGTTCCGACCCTTGTATCATTCGAGTTGCCCTTTTCTGCACTTTTTCCAATGCTATAATGTCTTTTTTGAGGTGTGGTGACTGATTTATCAACAAGATTTCCCTGCCCCTTTCTGTCCAGGGCCATCAAGGCAGATAAAGATGCAACCCTCATCTTTCAAAGCATTTGTTTTGCAGCCATGGAAATTAGAGACGTCCCATTTTGGAATAAATGAAAGCTGTGATTCCCCCCCCGGATACTGACGGACATGCTCATGCTGCAGTCGATGCTGAAAGGAGGGTTCTGTGATTCACAGGGCGGTGGCAGGAAGGCAAAAAATCGAGGCCGTTGAGTCCTTCATGTCCGTCTCCTGGTGCTCATCTTTTGGTGGGCACAGCTTTATGCCACAGGCCCAGGCAGGAAGCTGCCCTCTGGACACTCCCCACTAGATCTTCCTTTGGGCATTCAACAGGTGTCTCGATATACCACTGTCACGGCTCAGGTGGGGTGTCACCTGAGGCTGCCACCACTCTGGAATTAGGATCCCTTGAGAAGGCCCAGAGCACCCTCCCAAGACCTTCAGACCTCCCTTATTTGGCCGAATAATAGGCGTGAGGAGCAGGCAGAGTGAACAATGAAAATAGTTTATTGTATAAGAGGTCAAACAACTGAGAGCCAGTTTGGTGTAGTGGTTAAGTGTGCAGACTCTAAGCTGGGAGAACCGGGTTTGATTCCCCACTCCTCCACTTGCACCTGCTGATGTGACCTTGGGTCAGTCACAAGCTCTGGCACAGCTGTCCTTGAAAAAGAGCAGTTTGTGTCAGAGCTCTCTCAGCCCCACCCACCTCACAGGGTGTCTGTTGTGGGGAGGGGAAGGGAAAGGAGTTTGTAAGCCGCTCTGAGAC